>NC_057794.1:436847591-436862428 GCF_018294505.1 Triticum aestivum
AACTCCAGCGAGCCCCCAACCCCTGAAAATCGACTGACCCAAAAGTCGATTCAGTCGACTGAAGTGTGGCTTAATCGGAGCAGAGCAGCAGAACGAGTAAGGGGGAGAGCAGCACCAGCAGCTAGGCGAGCGAGCAATCGAGCGAGAGCCGGAGCAGCAGCAGCAGTAGCACGAGCAAGCGAGCGAGACCCGGAGCAGCAGCAGCAGATCTGGCTGGTATGGACGCCGCCGCCGAAGGCGCCTCGCACTGGGGAGAGCCACCGTAGAGATGTCGCCCGCGGCGCCGGCTTCAAGGTAGCCGCTCCATGGGGGTGCGGGATGGAGCACCGTCGGCGCCGGGAGGTCGAGTTAAGGAGAAGGTGCGAAGCGATGAGTGTACAACCTCTTTGGTGGCGCCAAGTAGGCATCGGCTTCGTCCGAGGAGTCGGTGAGGATGTTGCGGTTCTGGTGGAGCAGGTTAAGGTGATGTTGTGGGGATGGAGCCGCCGCGATAGACGAGGCGATCGTTGGAGCAGCTCCTTGGAGGTGGAGGACGGGGCGGCTGAACCGGCGGGACGGCGAGATGGACAACGGATCCTTATCCGGGGAGGTGGACGAGGGACGTCGAGCTGTTGTGGTGGACGATGTCGTCGGGGAAGTGGCTCTGGCTGGGCAGCGGTGATGTGGTGGACGGAGGAGGGTGGGGTTTCGCGGCTGGAGCAGAGAGGTTATGGCGGCCTGGGATTTCGAATGGCAAAAAGGGGGTGATGGGAGGGGGTGAAGCATGACTTAGGGACGCGCTTGTCCAAAATGTAGGGTGTGTTACAAAAGTACCCCCCACCGATTTGAACTAGCGGCCCTTTTCAGCTCAGGGTTAGAAGGGGGATTTCACGTGTTAGGATTTGGCAGCTGGAGGGAGTTTTCGCGCGCGTTGTAATTTCGGGATAGCAAGGCGTGGGTTGTGAAGGCGCCAGTTTTGGGAGCACGATATCTGAATTTTCGGGATATAACAGGACGCGGGTTGAATTTTAGGGACAAGTCTAACGTGTAGTAATATTACTTGTACGTACCAAGTCAATTCGCACTTCCCTCAACCAAAAAGAAAACGAAAAAAATAAAACTATTCACACCACACAAAGAGAGAGTCTTGCCCCGTTTTACTATACAAATGCTATTCAAAGCTACTCCCTCCTTCCATCTCTATAGGGCCTAATGCGTTTTTCGAAGCTAACTTTGACCAAATATTAGAGCAATGATATATGACATGCAACTTACACAAAGCACACCGTTAAATTCGTCTGTGAAAGGTTCTTTCAATGATATAATTTTCACATTGTGCATGTCATGTACTATTAATCTTGTCAATAGTCAAAGGCGGACTTAAAAATCTCATTACGCCCTATTTAGATGGAAGGAGGGAGTATGAATCCATGTTATGTCCCATTATATTTTTTCGCTTGCTGTATAATGCATGTAACCTACTCATACCAACATTTTAGTGCATTCCAAATGTCTATACTACCGCTGCAATTCGAACTAAATTTGAATTCGTTTCTCTATTTCAATAAGAATCTACAATCATGATTGTTGCCAACTTCAATCATCATAGTTTCCTTGCTATCCGCCAGATATAATTCGGACGGCCTATAATGCAGGATGGCAGGCACACCATCATCAACAACTCCGTTTTTATAAGAGTAGAGATAAAATATATTAAATGTAGTATAACATGTTCATAACCACACCATGTGTATCACCGTTATATATATTCACACATGCGTCGGTTTGAAACACTATGATAAATTCTTCAAATATCTGAATTCACTTTTTATAATGAAGTATATATGATCTCTATTCGTCTTTTACACCCACACAACCCTCTTATCTTTGTAGCTAGCGCTAACTTTCTCTTGTGCATGCACACGCCCGCATCCCTCTCACCCTCCCTCAGCATTCTCTAGCTCCATCGCGCAAATTCGTCTTTTCACTTTAGCTCGTTCACCCATGGTGTGTGTAGGCCCCCCAGCTCCTTCTTTACGGCACACATCGATCGATATGCCTCTCTAGCCAGGTGTGCCTAGCACAAACACAAGCTTCCCCTCTTCTCTTGTCACCGTCCATGCCTCACTTCCACCACTCTTTTCATCGTTCTTGTACTCGCACACTCCTCCCCCCTTAATATAGTATGCCTCTCGTACCACCTCCTACATGCATCCCTCTCTCTCTCTATCCTTCTCCTTGTGCCTCATTTGCTTCTAACACACACATGCACGTATACCGATCGATCTCCCAACATATACCTAGATCGACTTTAACTATCCCCCCATCGATCGACGTACCTCACAAGTTATGTCTCTCCTTTCTCTAACAAAGGGTGATTGATCTTCCTATGTAGTTACGTCTGCTTAACACAGCCACATCGTCCCCCCTCATCATTCGTGCATGCCTCCTGACCCGTCTCTCACACGCACGTGCACAGACAACAAGCAGCCATCTCCTCTCTTATTGATATTGCGGGCGTGCCCTCCGTTTGTCTAGCAAGCCTAGCCCACCATTTGTTAGAAGCAACTCCACTACCACCCTCTCCAACACTCTAGCTCTGTCTCTCTCCCAACCTTATTCCTCTCCTGCACATATGCATGGATGCCGATTGATCTCCCTTAATACATGAGGCAGATCGATCTCCTTAATACATGAGGTAGGCCTCTCTCCTCCTCCACACATATACCAGCCATTGTACCTCTATAGTTAATTGGGCCTCCCTCTTTCCCCACCACACATTGATAGTCGAGCGCTGCAGGTAGGTATCCATGCCACAGAGACAAACTACACATGTCCCATATCACGTTCCAGTAGGCTAGCCACTCTATATCTTTGACGTGGGCACACACAAATTCGATGGCACTCTTTATCGATCGTGCACACACACACACATCATCCCTCTCTTCGATTCTATGGACACCTCAAGATGCATTTGTATGAGTAGTTGATCTTATGAGAGAAAAGGTTGAACGAGGGAAGGCCTTATTTGCGAATGTGGAGAGACATGTGGGTATATTTTTGCAAAATTGCCATAGTTTCTTTCCTATCCGTTGGATATAAATCTGATGGCCTATATTGCAGGATGGCACGCACACCATCATCACCAACTCTGTTTTCTACTCCCTCCGTCCGAAAATACTTGTCATCAAAATGGATAAAAAGAGATGTATCTAAAACTAAAATACGTCTAGATACATTTCCTTTTATCCATTTTGATGACAAGTATTTCTAGACGGAGGGAGTATTTGTCTTTTTAGAGATTTCAACAAGTGACTATGACCGGACCTTACCAACATACTCAAAAAAGTAGTCCATAATTTTGATGTTACCCTCTTTTCTTGGCGGTGCAGTGCCATATGGATACCTCATAAATAAATAAAGTACTACATGATACTAATATATGATACATGGCGCAGGAGTACTAAGTATTATTAATACAGTTTTGCTAGAACTCATCTAGATGAGATATAATTTGGTCTCATTCATCTTTTATGGCCATTGGATGTGATGCTATATAAGATGCGTGTGTGCTGACGTGGGTTGTATTTGTTCTTGTGCAACGAACTGACCACTGCATGTCATGTTTGATAGTATCAAGTCATTAAAAGCATACAAGCCCCACATCTCTTCTTGGTTGATTCCTCTATTTATGTCAAAAAATAAGAAACAACGTGAGAGTTAATGCACCACGCCTATGTGTTTACTATTTGGTTTTCGTAAGATGACTTAATACTCACCTAGACGGAGGGAGTATTCGATTTGACAGCGAGCGGCGCAGTTCCCGATATGGATTTAATGCAGACGAGGGAGGGAGTAGCGATTCCCAATATGTTGAATGGCCAATGCATCCTCCTTCAATTAATGGATGAGGGAAGTAATGGGAGGAGGTCCAGGAAAAGAGGCTGCACGATGTGAATGCAACGCAGTTTGCCCTCATTGCCCTCATATAAAGGCGCCCCTCCATTCCAATGCATCTACCACATCGTACGCACCTAAGCATTTGCCTAAGCACCTACACTAAGCGCAAAAGAGCTCACTCCAGACCCATGGCGGTGATGCACGTGAGCGGCCAGCGGCTGCGCCAGATGGTCCATGATGCCGGCCTGCGGCATGGCACCGAGGATCGTCTCCAGACGGTGTTGGAGACCGGCTGGTGGATGGCCGCCATCAACGCCAACTACGACTCTTGGTTGGACCAGATGATAGTTGCCACCAGCAACAAGTTCACCGTCCTCAAGAAGCTCGTGGATGACATCACCGTACTCCTCCAGCCCGTGCGCCTGGGCTCCTCATTGTCTGCCACCCTAATCGGCCTCCATGGCCGGAACCTCTTTCAAGCACTGGTGGCCCTGCGACTGCCCGTCGACGCCATGAAGAATGTCCACCTGGAGGTCGCGCTCGTCGCGAGGCGCCTCGCCCTGCAAGAATTCGTCGACCTACACATCCACGTGTATGAGAAAATCGTGTACATAGGTATCTACAAGGCTAGTGAGGACGCTACGACGTTGGCCTTCCTCAACCGGCTGGAAGCCTTGGATGCCTTTGCTGAGAAGCACCTCGACCTCACCACAAAAGCCGCCGCTCCTTAGCCGCCGGTCGGTGGCCCGACGCACTGATTTGAGGAGGAGGAGGTCGTACGTTCGTGGATCCATCTTTCTTCTTGCCTTCTGTAACCACCACTGTGATCGCATCATCATGGCCTTAATTCTTATTGTGTTGTTGCATTCTAGTTCCAGTCAATACCGACATGTGCGATCCCTTTGCTTAATTATATGCATCACTGTAACTAGTACTCCATCCGTCAATTTATAAGTTGTGCTTACCTTTTCCATCAACTTCGTGCAACGTGCAGGCATCTTGCTAGAAACACTAGAATATGTCTATATAATCCACATGTGATAGTCCATTTGAAATCTCAAAAAAGACAAATATTTAGGTACGGAGGGAGTAATATATTAGGAGTATATCAAAACAATAGTGATTTCTTTCAAGTTTGTGAACAAATACTACTATTCTACTACTTTGGATCCGTCGCAACGCACGGGCACATTGCTGGTAAAAGAAAAAGGCCTGCCACGTTCGCGTCGCACCCCCACACGCCCGAGAATCGGGAGTACAACACGGCCCATCCGGCACGACACATAGCTTAGGGAAGGCGTGTTGCCTAGCATTTTCACTTTCATGTGGGACCGCCGTTGAGCAAACTGACACCCCGCCCGCCGCTGGGTTGGAAAACAGAAACGAGGGGAAGATCTAGTTGTAGCACGGAAGCAAGGAAATTTGGTGTCAGACGAGGCTCATTGATAGAGTAGGAGCATTCCGTACTAGTAGTACTCCTACTAGTACCAAGTTTGTACTCCTAATACTATATTACTAGTACTACCACTATACAACTAGTAGGTACATGCACGACACAACATCGTAGGAACAAAAAACGGGAAGATATTGTTTTGGGTGATTTATCTTCTTTTCAATCAATGTAGTATGAATAATATGGTGTGGGGGGCACCCATGAAGCTTTTGTGGCTTGGTTGCATGACTATGGAAGGTTAGAGAAAAATAAATAGATAATGTGTTTAGAGTGCACTCCACTAAATAAATATACTTTGGATCCATTGCAACGGACCGACACATCTATATCTATACCCCCTATATAGTGTGTGAAAAACTTTGAAAGTTGGTCGTTGGATGAAGCCAATCCGACAATACAAAGATGGCAAATCCGAGCACTATTGGCCGTTGGATATCATCCACCAAATTCTGCCACATGTATAATCTAGAAGACTCCATGGTTGAACTTAATTCATGACTAACTTTGCCACAACTAATCTTAGGCAAACTTATTAGTTCTTCAAAATGAGGGCCACAAGTTGGCAAGCCTAAGGGAATCTTGCCACATTTTTTGTGTGTATGTCATGTGGGGCCTTAGTGTGGCTTGCCTAAGGTGTGGCTTGAACCAAACACTCACCTAAGTTAATCAAACTTGCCTAACCTTACATTCCACCAGATTTTGCCACATGTTAGAATCCAGAAAGCTCCACATGTAGAAGCATAATGCACAAACCACCAGAATATCATGCGTGCAATGCACATGTACCTTACTAGTACTAGTTGGTAGTAGTAAGAAACAAATTCCAATTTTGGCACGAGCTCGTACTGCGGGAGCACCACAAGGCCTGCCGCAGGAGTTACATTTCCCTCTCGGGGCCCACGGGACCGAACTTCAGTGCGTTAGTGCCCGACCTATGAGTCAATGACATGCGGACCTTAAATGCGGCTGGCACACATGTCATTCTCATGGTGGTGGCGTGGTTCGCGACTCACTCGTTCGAGATGAACCAGACAATGGTGGCGTGGCCGTGGCGAGGGTGCCACAGCTGGGCGTCGGGGCGTTACGAGGCGTAGATGGCCACACCGGCGGGTTCTACCTGTAGTACATAAGTACTCTAGCTGAGGATTGATGCCCAGGACGAAATGTGTCACAGCCGCTGGATGAAAATTCGATGGTGCGGGAGTACGGATCGGAGCATAGTAGCGGAGCAGGCAAACCATCTCCAATCGGGTGTGTCTATGGTAGAAAGTTGATGGTCGCCACAGTTCAGCTGGCCCGCATGTCATGCACACAAAGGCAGAGGAGCGGTGGGGCCGAGAGGGATGAGGGGCACGTCGGGGGGATGAGGATCCCCTGACGCGAACAATCCTACCATTTTGTCACTCACATGTGGGACCCATAAGCATGGGTCCCACCTGTCAGTGAAGGAAAGGCAGGGCAAGGCAGTGATAGGATTAGATGGCTAGTCTAACTGAAGTAGTAGATGATTATTTAAAGAGGTTTGGAGAATTAGGATTAGATGGCTAGTCTAACTGAAGTAGTAAATGATTATTTAAAGAGGTTAAAACAATGTGAACGCAGTGGGGTTTGGATGCAAATTAAGACGAAGGGGAGGTGAAGAAGTCGAGGAGAATCGGTTCCCGGTGGAGAAGTAAATGGGAGAAGTGGCGTGCAGGCAGTTGATTAGATGGCTAGGTAGACTAAACGAAAAGGCTATGCGGGTAGACTGATGAGTCATACATGTTCGTGTACGTGCCCATCCTTCCTGATAGGTGGGACCTATGCAAACAGATAAAGAAATGTGTCGTAGTTTTTTTTGAGCGCGTGAGTGGGAGACACAACATTCTCTGGTTAAGGAATACTCCCTCCGTTTAGGTGAGTATAAGTCACCTTATGAAAATCAGGTTTTCCCAAAACCTTTAGGTGTGGAGCATTCACTTCCTGCTCTATCCCCTCCCAGCCTCGTTAGCCAGCGTTCTCTTCCTCTACTGTTGTGTTCTACCTTTCCATTTTTCCTCTTCTCAAGTGTGGAACGATCTGCATGCCGCCTTTGATGCACCAGAACGACCACTGCATGCATCACGGCAGGGCGTTGATTGGGCATGCACGAGAATTTGGCTCTGCTCGCAATATGGATGATACCTGAACGATGAAGTGAACAGGCATGCTAGCACAGGAGACCTATTTCCGCTATACAATACTGGAGTACTCATGTTCCTACTAGTAGTGGTAGTGGTAGTACAATTGCGGTACACTTGATGGTCAAAATACTATTCATCCGATCCTCACAGTGAAGTGACAACACCCTGCGCCTGACACTAGTCCAGGCGGCGTGTTCAGGTTACCAAAGTCAGCCTCACCATGTGCACTATGCAGTCTATCACCGCCGCTGTACAGCACATTGGTGCCTTGCCTCATCTCCCTCTCCGCTCCCATAGCACCACTCCATCTCCATCTCCTTCTCCGTCTCCGTCTCCGTCTCCATCTCACTGTGCCCCCGTGTACCGTTGCCTCACTCGCCTCCCCCAATACCACTATTCCCTCGCTAGCCACTCCAGCACCGACATCCTTCTCCCCCGTAAATCAAGCCCCCTTCCAAACTCCACCATGGCCGAACACGAACCGCGCAACATCCATATGAGCCGCGATTGGAGCAATCTCCCCAGTGACATCCTCGGCCTCTGTTGTTCGTGTATGGATATGTTGAGCGCACTGCGGCTGGTTGCGTGCTCGAGGGACATGCACATGGCCATCGTTGAAGCGAGGCCTAAGCTTTTCAAGACACCCTGCTTGCTGCTATCTGGTCTTGCGAGATTGGCACACCATGATACGGAGGCGTGCATGATGCCCCTCGACTTCAATCCGATCTCCATTAGCCGAAACTTCTTTGC
The DNA here is from genome assembly GCF_018294505.1 of Triticum aestivum. NCBI lineage: Eukaryota > Viridiplantae > Streptophyta > Magnoliopsida > Poales > Poaceae > Triticum > Triticum aestivum. The sequence goes on from NC_057794.1 coordinate 436,855,836, forward strand.
AGGTATGTAGTGGGTCGCCGTACATCATTTCCGTCGACATCGATCCGATCACCATCACCCGAAACTTCTTGGCAGGTATGTACTGGGTCGGCATGAACTCCCACTGGATGGCTGCCTTCAGAGAAGACAGTAAAAAGCTGGTGCTCATGAACTTCCAGACCTCCCATGAGATTATCCTTCCTCCGTTGGATTATATAGAGTATTACCATCGCGGTCCAAGTCATCTAGATTACTACATCAGTTGGACGGACCTTGTTTTGCAGAAGATTGTAGAAACATGCACCACACTGTTGGTTTCATCTAACCATACATTAGGGAAGTAAATGTGCATATGGAGAACTCTATATTTGGAAGTAGTGAAATCCTGCAATGCTTACCATGTGTACATACCTATATTCGCCCTTCAGCAATCAATGGCTAGAATAATATCCTCACAAAAAAATTGCCCACAAAACACGAGTATATAACAATGCATGGTCTGTTAGTTACCTTGAAGAATTTGTTTGTGAGGACAGAACATGATTACATAACATGCATGACATGGTAGTTTCCTGTGAAGAATCGATTGCGAGATAACATGAGTATAACCATGCATGGCACTTCTATATTTTCGAACCCAATATACATTTCCCTGTATTTTCCTCCCAGTTCCAACAGGGACATATCAATGTTGTTTCATGCATTATCCTACTCATACTCTGAACAATGCTAATCTTACATTAACATTGCATGTCCTTTTTGATATGATGCAATGTCCCTACAGTTACTGTCCTTTGTAATCACACCACCTTTGCCAAAAATAGGGAAGCACATGGTTCCTCGCTCGATCAGACGACGGCAAAAGACTGATGATCATTCGGACACATGAGCCGGAAAAGTTATATTGCAAAAAACCCACTGTATACAAGCACCGTGTAATACATGAGTATCAGGACAGTGGCTGTTACGTCTATGAGCAGGATACCAGCTTGTTGGGGTCTTTAGGATTTTTTAGTTGGAGGCGGGTAAACAGCCTTGGTTCACACTCTCTGTTTCTCGAACTCAATTATCTGATTAACCAGGAGATCACCGTTGGCAAGGACCTTGATGGCAGAGAGGCTCTGTTTGCTATGGAAAATTGTGTTTACATGGCGAGCCCTAGGAGTTCGGGAGCAAACTCCCCTGATTGTCAATGATACAGCCTGCAGCCAAAAGAAGGTGATAATGACAAAGGCATCCGAATTAACTTTGATCCTTGGATGTCTCAATTATGACAGGCAGTGATGTGGTTCAAGACTTCAGGTTGATAAATAATTGGGATGTTGCATCGAAAGGGTGGAGTAATGGTGTCTCCGGATCAATGGTCGCTGAAGCGGGGCTGCAAATTATGATGGTGTTGGATCATCTCTTCCAATGACTTTGTTGTCTTTGCTGCTGGTTGTGGATGTCTAGTTCTTTCTTTTGTTATGCATATTCCTTGTCATTTGGTCATCCTCGTCTATGTCACTCTTACTATGTAATAGTTACTTCTGTTTAGAATGTCATTCTCGTCTGGATCACGAGAGTATGAGCACTGCAGATGGGTGCGTTTTGGTGGTGTAGCAAGACTTCTTATGAACTATCGTGTCTTGATGTTTATGTCAGTAGTAGTCACTAGTCAGTGTTTGAATGTTGTATATATTGTTGTTTCGAACTGTTTATTGTCTCGAACTACTGGTGGGCTAAATGAGGGCATCACCATTCTCCAGTGTTCAGAGTATATCTCCTTTTTTCAAGTTATATAATTTGAGCTTAGTGTCTTTTCGATGATGTACACTTGTTTGGGCCTGTGAGGTGTCGTTGAATATGGGCCGAGTAGTAACGCAATGCCAAACAGGTCAATTATGACTCTCAGGCCAGGCTCTCAAAAGATCCTGAAAAAAGGCCGGGCTCTCCAAAAAAGAAAGAATAAGGACTCTTAGGCCGACATGTGGGCGCCACCGGTGTTTTCGTGCGCTTGCGCGCCGAGAGCATATTTGTGTGTCGAAGTCTGTCCGCCACCGGCTGATTTCTTCGTCAGGTTCCGGACAACTTTCGACTGCAGTCGTATGTTCGAAACTTCCCGGCGTTTGTTCTGTGATGGCGCGCTGGTGAGCTTTGATCGGTGGCACCCAGGATGGGGCTCGTTGCCCTCTGAGCTTGAGTTTTTGACAAAGCTTACCTTCCACGGCATGCCTCGACGTGCTTGGAACAGCGAGTCCATGAACGAGCTTATCAACGACCTTGGAGGTGAGCTCGTAAGTATGTTTGTTCCTCTGGACAGCTGGGCTCTGACGGTTATGGCATGGATGAATAAGTCGTCCACCATACCGAAGGTGATTGGTGTTGAGATGCCGGTGCAGGAACCGGGGTTGTACTATTCATCGCCACCACGGCCGCCGCGGACCATGTTAGGGATGTACATGTATCGAGTGTTTGTGCATGTCGAAGAAGTGGTCAATCCATCAATTGAAGTCATGCCACCGCCGTTGGTGCCAGGGTCCGTCGACGACGTCCATTACAGGAGTCAACATCAGACTTTCCCCGTGTTGCTCGAGACAATGGATGGAACAGGGCCTACTCCATCGCGCGGCGGAGGCCACTGCTTCTTTGGGAGAAGAGGCAGGGCTAGCTGCCTGGATGTGCTTTGATTTGAGGTAACAACTGAATCTTGTCAGATACTAGTTAAATCCGAGCTATGGGTGTGAAGCACTGATATGCCAGTACATTTGATTGTGACATGTTCTAATTTTTTACCTGAACTTCTTTTAGAAAGGGTTGTACGTCAACTTAATGTGCTAGCAGAACTTATTGTGTTGTCTGTCTGTTTTCTTTGCACAACATTCAAGATATTTCCCCGTCATTGATAAAGACAATGAACTGTTATGTACGACTTCGTTGGTTTCAACATAGCCCTTCCCGTAGCGATCCACTGCTTCCATCCTGATTGTGCCGCCGGCATGAAATTTTTGTATGCAAGTTCAGTGTGCTATAATGTTCTATATGATTGTGTCAACTATATAAGTTTTTACTGAGCATCAGCAATGCATATGGCTGAAAGATGTATTTATGACCATTGACCGATGGGTCTCTCTCTCTCACACACACACACATGCGCACACACACGCGCGCACACGCACAAGTGGGACCCATTGAATTATTTATTTGCTCGTGACAGCTTTTAGGTTCCACTATAATCTAACTTTTTTCTTAAGTTATTAATTGAGCTCAATGACTTCAAAAAGTTGTACAGAAGCCTTGTTTGGGCCTTTCCGGCATCGCTGAATGTGGGCTGAGTAACCATGTTGGCTTGTACTGTACTACACAGGCCTTTTTTCAACATCAGCAATGCAACTGGGCCGACAGTTGTACACAATATTTGGGTCAACTTGTTATTCTCCGCCCTGCTGGGCTGCAAACTTTCCTAGGAGGTATGCATTAGGCTTAACAAGAAAATGGACTTTAAGAAATAATAAATGGGATTTAATTATAATAACTGGACAGTTACTATGCACCAAACATGTAATTAGTTTGAAAAATATATTATTTTTGGAATTTGAAAATTTTAATTTCATTACTTGTTGCGCGTGCAATATTTCGTTGGATTTTAACGTAATACAACTTTATTTTGAAATTATATTTAACCTGACTAGAAATTTCGGATAAAAATATTTCGGATCCCATCAAAATGTGGGAATTTCTTTTGAATTCTGTTTTGACCGGTTGTTTGAAATTATTAACCGTTGTCCTAGCTAGAAGTTGGGCTCTACTTTTAAGAAACTGTAAATGGGCTGTAGTAAATTCCATTAGAATTAAAAAAATTGGTTGTACATTCTTACAAATCGCAAATGGGCTATATGTTCTCTGCCAAATTCGAGCTGTGGGCCTACTAAGTTGACGCGTACCGAGGGCTTTGTCAACTTAGTCAATATAAACGATTCTAGCTACAGTGATCATACGATGTCCATCCAACGGCCGTAGTGCTTCTTCAACCTCTGGTCTTCTTGCTCCAGCTGCCCAAAGTAGTGTCGGTTTTGTCGCGCGCTCCTGCCTCCCGTGGCCGGGTGTGATGCCGCGGAGGCCTCACCGCCCATACTACTCCCACCACTGGTCAGGCCATCCCTCTACTCACCCACACCCCCTGTTATTCTGCAGCGACGGCAGCCTCACACCGCAGTCGAACCAGTGAACCCTCGTACTCCTCTCTGCGCAGGCTTCCACTGCTGCGTCTTTCCCGGCTCCACGTCGTCCCCTTCCTAGGCCTCGCCGTCGTCCAGACCACCGCCCTGGTGCTCTCGGCGCGGCGTGGTCAACATGGTCAACGACTGACTTCCATCGGAAGAGTACTGTACGTGGAGAGGCTGACAGCTGGGTCCAGGCGGCCGCAAGGAAGTGCCTCCTTATTACGCGCAAAATAATTATTCCTCCACCTGACAGCAGGGACCCACCGGATGGGCCACCTTATTTCGCGAAAAAAATGTTTCCCCCCTGACTGCTGGGACCCACCGGATGGGCCAGCGTATTTCGTGAAAAAAACATTCCCCCGTTGTCAGCTCGGACCCACCGGAAGTTCCTCCTTATTACGCACAAAAAAATGAATACTCCCCTGCTAGCTGGGACCCACCATGGTGGGAGGCTGACTTGTGGGCCTACTAAGTTGACTGTGACGGGGGCCTTTGTCAACTTTAGTCAATATGAATGATTCTAGCTCCAGTGACCGTATGATGTCCATCCAACGGCCGTAGTGCTTCTTCAACCTCTGGTCTTCTTGCTCCAGCCGCCCAAAGCAGCGCCGGTCGTGCCACATGCTCCTGCCTCTCGTGGTCGGCTGTGCTGCCGCGGAGGCCTCGCCGCCCCCTACTATTCCCACCGCTGGCCAGGCCCTACGGCGACGGCAGCCTCACACCGCAGTCGAACTAGTGAACCCTCGTACTCCTCTCCACGCGGGCTTCGACTGCCGCGTCTTCCCCGGCTCCCCGTCGTCCCCTTCCTAGGCCTCGCTGTCGTCCACCACCCTGGTGCTCTCGGCGCGGCGTGGTCAACGTTTTCAAGGAACGACTTCCATCAGATGTGGACTGTACGTGGAGAGGCTGACAGCTGGGTCCACGGCCGCAGCAAGGAAGTGCCTCCTTATTACGTGGAAAATAATGATTCCTCCACCTGACAGCTGGGACCCACCGAATGAGCCACTATATTTCACGAAAAAAACATTTCCCCCTGACTGCTGGGACCCACCAGCTACATCTTCGCACGCAAGGAAGTGCGTCCGGGTAAAAAAAACGATTCGCCCCCCTGACTGCTGGGACCCACCAGCTACATCTTCGCATGCAAGGAAGTGCCTGACAGTCGGGACCCACCTGGTTGAAGCGTACGTAGTGTTGTCATTCTGGTCGCGAACGTGTACGTACATATATACTGGTGGATGTAGAGGCGCGCATGTGTCGTAGTAGAGGTGTGTACGTGTCGTAGTAGAGGCGCGCACGTAGCATGTACACGTACGTACAGCGGCCAGGGTGCAAGAAAGAAAATACGGCCACGTATGTGTACATACGGGCGGGGTCTCGAACGCCTACTCGCGCATACGTACGGCCAGGGCTCGTGTACATGGCTGGGTCGGAACGGAGAAACATCGTCGTCGTCATGTTCATGGGGAGGCAACGGAATGCGTCGTGTTCATGGGGAGGCAACGGAATGCGTCGTATTCATCGGGAGGCAACGGAACGCGTGGGAGCCAACCGGCTGGGTCGGAACAGCGTGGTCGTGTTCATCGGGAGGGCTTGGACGGAACAGGCGATGGAAACGAGGCCTGGCGTACCGCACAACGGAGGAAACGGACCTCCTACATTTGGAACGGGGTCCTGTTGATCGGGAGGGGTCCGACGTACCGCAAAACAGAGGAAACGGACCTCCTACGGTCGAAACGGGGGTCCTGTTGATCGGGAGGGGTGTGGCGTACCGCAAAACGGACGAAACGGACCTCCTATGGTCGAAATGGGGGTCCTGTTGATCGGGAGGGGTGTGGCGTACCGCAAAACGGACGAAACGGACTTGTGTTGGAGCGCTACAGTCGAAACGGGGGTCATGTTCATCGGGAGGGGTGTGGCGTACCGCAAAACGGGACTCCACGGGATACTGTTCATCTCCACCGTCGACCTCCCCCAGCCTCCATGGGTTCCTGTTCATCCAGCCTCCACCGCGTGCTACTCCACCAGCTATTGTTCAACCACCCCTCCACGGGCACCCCTCCACCATCTACTGCTCATCCAGCCCTCCACACCACGGGGTCCTGTTCAACCACCCCTCCACGGGCACCCCTCCACCGCCTACTGTTCATCCAGCCCTTCACCACACCACGGGGTCCTGTTCATCCAGAGGCAACGCCACCGCTCACTATTCATACCATTGTTGAGGAAATCGTTAACTGGTAGCTGCTCGGTTGGTTGGGGAGTAGGGGATTAATAGGCTAATCGGCAAGTTAATCGGCCATTTAATCAATTAATCGGTTGGTTTATCAGTTTATCGGCTACTCGGTGACCCTACGAGTAGGGATTAATCGGCAAGTTAACTGGTTAATCTGATGAATTCTTGAACAGGGG
>NC_057794.1:436862638-437017328 GCF_018294505.1 Triticum aestivum
CTAGAGGCAGCATCGATCGGCTTCAGTTAGCAGCAGCAGTGAAGGAATCGCTCAATCAGGTTCAGTTAACAGCCATCGATCGGTCGCTCGAGTTCAGTAACGCGTAGCCTGCAGTGCAATCGCTCGGGTTCAGTTAGAGCCCAACGCCTCACTCGGGTTCAGTTAGAGCCATTGCCTCGCACACACGCGCGTACATGTACGAGAGAAACGCGCATCGCTCGGCCCCCGACCTCCCACCGTAACCAGGAACTCCCCGAAATTTTCCTCCCCCTCGCTTCTACCATGGTTTTTTTCATCATGGACGGCCCAAAGAATGTCATGCAGCTGCATCTCCGGCCCGCCCAGGATGAAAAGCCCATTTTCTGTCATGATTTTTTGTCATAGAAGTAGGAGCCCACCACATCTATGATGATACCGGGTTTTGTCACAATTATCGTCATAGAAGTGTCATATGTATGACAGAAAAAAATTCCATTCGGCCCAAAATGTCACGGATGTGTCTTTTTTTGTAGTGAAGGGAGGAGATATACATATCCATATTGCCTAGCTTGCCTTCCACGCCAAGGAGAGTCCCATCCGGACACGAGACAAAGTCTTCAATCTTGTATCTTCATAGTCCAACAGTCTGGCCAAAGGATATAGTCCGGCTGTCCGAAGACCCCCTAATCCAGGAGTCCCTCACCAAGGAAGAGCACCTACGTAAAAATTGCGGAGAATAATAGAAGTAGATTACTTCCTGGCAGATCTATTTTGAGCATTGCAAATTCTATACCAAGCATCTTTTAGGTTTTCTCCTTCCCTTTGCTTAAAATTAAGAACTTCATTTTCGGGAGACAACAGAGAAGATAGGGGACTAGCCATAATGGCAAGCAAGCAATCCAACACACAAGCAAACAAGAAACGGGCAAAAAGAGGCAAATAGAGAAATAGAGGGAGGATGGAGAGAGACGGCGAATAAAACGGCAAGGGTGAAGTGGGGGAGAGGAAAACGAGAGGCAAATGGCAAATAATGTAATGCGAGAGATAAGGGTTTGTGATGGGTACTTCGTATGTCTTGACTTGCAACGGCGCCACAAGTAACTCGTTGTTGGGAGTCAAATCTTGACTTGTCTTGCACGAACCTCCCCAGCAGTGGCGCCAGAAATCCTTCTTGCTACCTCTTGAGCACTACGTTGGTTTTCCCTTGAAGAGGAAAGGGTGATGCAGCAAAGTAGCGTAAGTATTTCCCTCGGTTTTTGAGAACCAAGATATCAATCCAGTAGGAGGCTTCGCACGAGTCCCTCGCACCTACACAAACAAATAAATCCTCGCAACCAACGCGATAAGGGGTTGCCAATCCCTACACGGTCACTTACGAGAGTGAGATTTGATAGATATGATAGGATAATATTTTTGGTATTTTTATGATAAAGATGCAAAGTAAAATAAATGGCAAAGGAAATAACTAAGTATTGCAAGATTAATATGATAGAAGATAGACCCGGGGGCCATAGGTTTCACTAGTGGCTTCCAAGAGCATAAGTATTTACGGCGGGTGAACAAATTACTGTTGAGCAATTGACAAAATTGAGCATAGTTATGAGAATATCTAGGTATGATCATGTATATAGGCATCACGTCCGAAACAAGTAGACCGACTCCTGCCTCCATCTACTACTATTACTCCACACATCGACCGCTATCCAGCATGCATCTAGAGTATTAAGTTCAAGAGAACAAAGTAACACTTTAAGCAAGATGACAAGATGTAGAGGGATAAACTCATGCAATATGATATAAACCCCATCTTGTTATCCTCGATGGCAACAATACAATACGTGCCTTGCTGCCCCTACTGTCACTGGGAAAGGACACCGCAAGATTGAACCCAAAGCTAAGCACTTCTCCCATTGCAAGAAAGATCAATCTAGTGGGCCAAACCAAACTGATAATTCGAAGAGACTTGCAAAGATAACCAATCATACATAAAAGAATTCAAAGAAGATTCAAATATTGTTCATAGATAAACTTGATCATAAACCCACAATTCATCGGTCTCAACAAACACACCACAAAAGAAGATTACATCGAATAGATCTCCACAAGAGAGAGGGAGAACTTTGTATTGAGATCCAAAAAGAGAGAAGAAGTCATCTAGCTAATATCTATGGACCAGTAGGATTGAAGTAAACTACTCACACTTCATCGGAGGGGCTATGGTGTTGATGTAGAAGCCATCCGTGATCGATGCCCCCTCCGGCAGAGCTCCAGAAAAGGCCCCAAGATGGGATCTCGTGGATACAGAAAGTTACGGCGGTGGAATTAGGGTTTTCGCTCCGTATCTAGTAGTTTGGGGTTATGTAGGTATATATAGGAGGAAGGAGTACGTCGGTGGAGCAACAGGGGGCCCACAAGGATGGAGGGCGCGCCTGGGGGGTAGGCGCGCCCCCTACCTCGTGCCTTCCTCGTTGATTGCTTGACGTAGGGTCCAAGTCCTCTGGATCATGTTCGTTCCGAAAATCACGTTCCCGAAGGTTTCATTCCGTTTGGACTCTGTTTGATATTCTTTTTCTGTGAAACCCTAAAATAGGAAAAAACAGCAATTCTGGGCTGGGCCTCCGGTTAATAGGTTAGTCCTAAAAATAATATAAAAGTGTGAAATAAAGCCCAATAATGTCCAAAATGGAATATAATATAGCATGGAACAATCAAAAATTATAGATACGTTGGAGATTCAGACGTCAGGGAAGCTTCGAGGAAGCCACGAGGCATGCATGGAGGAGCGCCCTACCCCCTGGGCGTGCCCCCCACCCTCGTGGGCCCCTCGTGGCTCCCCTGACCGACTTCTTTCGCCTATATACACTACAAAAAATACACTTGCGTGATGATACGTGTTTGTCACAGTAGGTCGCATTTTTTGTCATGCATGTACATCCATGACAAATTTATGACAGAATCAAGATAGTCATACTTGTGCTATCGTAGAAGTGTTCCATGACATTACCAAAATTATCATCACGGAAGTGTCCACTTCCATGACGATAAATCGCGCGTCACAGAAGTGCTTTCGTCAAGGGTGACCGACACGTGGCATCCACCGTAACGGAATGTCGTTAAGCTATCGGGTCGGGTTTTGGATCCGATAACCCGTTAACAGCCCCGACCAATGGGAAATTTCCACGTGTAAAATTCTTATTGGCCGGACGAAACACGTGTCAGCTCGTCAGTGGGTCAGATAGGCGCCTATGATACGTCGACACGTGGCACGGCCCAACAAAGGCCCATTCCTGTGAAAAGGTTGGCCCGTTTGACTTGGTCAAAAGGTGGCAGGCCGGCCCCTGTAAAGCCTGTTAACGGCATGTTCGCATATAGCCCATTTACAGCCCGCTAACCCAAGGCCCATTACGCCCTATCCGAATTAGGCCCAGTAGCGTCATCTAGGCCATCCAATATGATTCCAGCCCGTTTTCACTTCTGGCCCATGTATGGCCCATGACGTCTTTCGGCCCATATGAGGCCCTATGTAACTCTTGGCTTATTAACGGCCCGTGGTGAAACTGGCCCGTAATGAACAGTGTATCACTTTACACCCATTAACGGCCCATGGTGAAACTGGCCCGTAATGAACAGTGTATCACTTTATACCCATTAACAGCCCGTTATTCCGTTGGGCCGTTTCCAGCCCATGTTATCTTTTGGCCTTCTTAGAGTCCATTTATTCTTGGGCTCATTTCCAGCATTCATTTACTTACGGCCCGTTACTGTCATTTTGTGCTTGTGGGCCAAATTCAGACCGTGGTTACAGTCGGCCAGTTTGTGGTCCGTTAATACGTTGGTCCGTTTTCATAGCGTCATCAAATACGAACTATTAACGATGGCCCGTTACGGTCGGCCCATGAACGGACGATTCCAACTCTAGCCCGTTTACGGCCATAATGCGGCCTGTTATTGGCCCATGTTTGGCCAATCAATCATACGGCCCGTATAAGGCCCATTGATGATACGGCCCGTAGAAGGCCCATTGTTTCTATGGCTCGTAGAAGGCCTACTGTTTCTACGGCCCATAGAAGGCCCACTGTTTCTACGGCCCATAGGAGGCCCAGTGTCACTATAGTAAATATTAGCCCATGGTTATCGTGGCCTAGTTTTAAAAAATAGGTTATTGCAGCCACTAGTTAACCGCGGAAAAAGAACTGCAATGACTAGAAGCAAACAAATAAACAAGACAACAAGGAAATAAATAAGCAAGCAACTAACGCTAGGCTATCATGGCTATTACACATATTACATCCACTGGGCATCAAAGTTCGCCACCAGTGCAAATATAGGGAACAAAGCAGCATATCATATACACTGGCCGTCAAAATTGGCCACCAGTGCAAATAAACGCGGCAGCAAAACAAGAGCATAACTGAAACAACTTCAGAAGAGCTCAAGAAACGTTATCCTGGGTATCCACCATGCTGGCAATAAGCTTAGCAAGTTGATTAGCTTTGTCCTGTTTGGCACTAAAATCCTCCAACGCTTGTTGTTGCACCAGAAAGTATGCATCTGAATGCTCCAGGGACTTCCGCAGTCCTTCCGCTTCTTGTCGCAGCACAGCTGATCGATGTCTTTCAGCTTGTAGTTGAGACTCAAGAAACCGAACTGATTCAGACAGTGAGTTTGAATAGCTTGTGCAAGCGGTAGTGGCCAGTAACTCAAACACTAAACCAAGACAGGATGTGTCACTATCCTGAACCTTATCTGCATTACTTCCTTTACCCTTGCTTAATAAGGCACTCTACCCTAATATTCTGTCAGCATTCTAAAAGAAGAAACAAGCAGACACATAACAAGTTTAGCATGTACTAGTATATGAAACTCATTTCGGTGAACCAGTTCATTAGTAAGGTGGACAGGATTAAACTACCAAGTCTTCTATTGCCAAGTACTAGTACATAATAAAAGCATCAAACAAACATATATCTATGTCCTATGGTAGAAATGGAATCTTAAATTAGAACAGTTGTTCTTCAGGTTTAGGCACTTGTTCTACATGAACAGAGTACAGTAAGACACAAGAATATAATACTTAAAAATAGAAAATGAGCTCATAGACCTTACCACATTCTTGGTTCAGGACCAGTACAGAACAAGTCATTCCGAGTCATCGTCCAGTAAATGTGTCTTAGGAGAACGTAAGGGAATTTGATGAGTTTCTTTGCCGGTGAAGTACGTTTTCTTTAGGTAATTCCGATACTGCCACCAAGCATTCTTGAAGATAGTAGAGGTATTAGCATAGATTACCTCATCCTGAGTTTCCAAATCGGTCCTTCTCTATAGAGAAAAATGGGAAAATTTGTTGTATTATAACCATCATGGAGGTAGGATGTATGGGACGAAGCAAAGTAATTGCCATGAATAACATTACTTACACATAACTCCTGGACAAACACCTGCAACTGGCATTTTCCTTCATCTTCAGTATAATATTTCCAAGATGGGAAGATATGCACATACGATTTAACAACATCAAATGTGATAGATGCTAAACTACGACAAGCTGGTTGTGCTTCCTCCACAGGAATAGGCGTACTAACTGGTGGAGTTGGGGTTTGCCGTGATAGTACTGGCCCTTTGGGCACTGGAGCTGCCTTACTAACTGCTCTTGTTTGGGAGCTCTGTGGTGGAGATGGTGTTGTGTCAACCGGAACTGGGTTACTATCGGCTGGGGTTGGGGTTAGATTGGGTGAAGCTGGTTCTTTGTCCATCGTAGTAGGGGTACAATCTGTGAAAGTTTGGGTTATGTGTGGTAGGGCTGGTTCTTGTGCATGTACAACCGGGGTGCTATCTCCACCAAGAGGTAGCACTGTTTTATTTGAAGACCGTGTTTTTAGTCCGCTAGATACTGGCATCACCCGCTCCAATTCAAATGGCTGATAAACAGGAAACATGGTTGAATGTACAGACATTGTATGAGAGACAGATGCAATAGATAGTGTGGAAAAAAGAGGGCATGAAATAGTTGACATGTATATTGTTTAACTAAAACGGGTAGCATGACATAATTTCACATATATGATGTCTATCTAAACTGGATAGCATAGCATAGCATAATTCAAAGATATGATGAATAACTAAACAGGATCGCATGACATAATTCACCTACATGTTATCTAAGTAATCAGGATCGCATCATTTAATTCACATATGTGATTTATATGCTAAACAGAGGGCATTCGATATGATGTCTGAACAAAGAACATGGTGCTGAATATTGTGTATATGATGTCTAAACTATGCAATGCAAGACACCGTATGCATGATATGAGCAGTATAACCGTGCCAAGTTAGAGCATACACCTCAGTGGGGGAATAGGACTGTTCATCTGTCTCTGAATCCATCTCTGAGGAGCTATCGGGGCCCAATAAGAGATCTGCTTCGACAGGTAGCACTGTCTGCTCTGAAGGCCTTGTTTTCACTCCAGATTTTTCCGTCTCCCACCCAAATGGTTGATTCACAGGAAGAGTAGTTTAATGTACAAACATTGTCGACAAATGGAAATGTAATGAACAAAAGGATGGGCAAGATATCATTCAAATATATGATGCCTAGTTAAACAGGATGGTATTGCACATTTCACATATATTATGGCTGGCTAAAAGACATGAGACTGCATAATTCCCATATATGATATAGAAACTAAACAGGTGGCATTATAGAACATGTCTAAACTAAGCAGATGACATATATGATGTCAAAAGTAGGCACTGCAAGGCAACATATGCATGATATGACTAACATCATCATGCCAAGGTAGAGCAAACACCTTGGGGGGTAAATAGGAGTGGTCAGCGGCGTCCGAATCCACCTCAAAATAGATATGTTCCTCTGGATTACAATCTGGAGAGGGGTGGGGAGGGTTTGGCATTGAACCCACCATGGAGCGATGTTTGCATGACATTGTATTGCCGTGCAAAACTCTTCTCTTTTTCTCTACATGTTCAGCATGACTGTGTACAATATCTGACATGCATACGAAAAAAGTAGGGTGAGATTATGTAAGGAGAGCATGCAGAAATTTAGAGTGATGGTAACAACCAGTGGATCAATGTTTTTCCGTTTAACCAAAATAGCCCTAATGGATCGGCGTGAATGTATAGTAATAAGTGATGCAACAAGTGTACAACCTCTTTGCCGTAGCCGTGTCGACCTCAGCATCATTGGGTTGGTCGCTGAAGCAGTTGAGGCAGAGGTGTCTGTCGGAGGTGTGGAGGAAGATCTGAGGAATCTGTAGATGGTGTCCAGGGCACTGCTCTGTTGTGACGGATCGTTCTGTCGTTGGAGCAGCTCCGGTGAGCCGTAAGATGTCAAGGCTGAAGTAGCACAAGACAAACATCGTCAATCTCAAGTGGGATTCTAATAGCATCTCCAATAGATGATGTAAAATGGATGTAAAATTAACATCACCAAAAACCACCTGACTACAACAGATGAGGTAAAAACTGTTGAGTCTGAAGTTAACTGTCAAAACTGAAATTTACTGTGGAATCTGAATGCTACTGTCGAAACTGAACGCAATGGTAGCAGAGAGGCACTTGACATGTAGTTTAGGGAGGGCCTGTAGTTCATCTTCAACCTACACCCCCTGAGCAACCAGCCACCACCGGCCGAACCGCCGGCCCCAGCGTCGCCTCGCCGCCCCAAAACAACTCGCCACCGTCGCCCCGGCTAGCCCTCTAGGCCCCCCCACCCTGAACCCTAAGATAGATAGTGGGGTACCTCTCCGGCGAGCCCCCGTCCCCGCTGCGGGTGGTTCTTCCTTAACTCCGACGAGCCCCCCAACCCCTGAAAATCGACTGACCCAAAGTCGATTTAGTCGACTGAAGTGTGGATTAATCGGAGCAGAGCAGCAGCACGAGCGAGGGGGAGAGCAGCAACAGCAGCTAGGTGAGCGAGCGATCGAGCGAGAGCCGGAGCAGCAGCAGCAGATCCGGCTGGTACGAACGCCGCCACCGAAGGGGCCTCACACTGGGGGAGAGCCGCCGTGGAGATGTCGCCCGCGGTGCTGGCTTCAAGGTAGCCGCTCCATGGGGGTGTAGGATGGAGCACCGTCGGCGCCGGGAGGTCGAGTTAAGGAGAAGGTGCGATGCGATGAGTGTACAACCTCTTTGGTTGCGCCGAGTAGGCCTCGGCTTCATCCGAGGAGTCGGTGAGGATGCTGCGGTTCCGGTGGAGCAGGTTAAGGCGGCGCTATGGGGATGGAGTAGACGCGATAGACGAGGTGATCGTCGGAGCAGCTCCTTGGAGGTGGAGGATGGGGCGGCTGAACCGGTGGGATGGCGAGATGGACGACGGATCCTCATCCAGGGAGGTGGACGAGGGACGTCGAGCTGTTGCGGTGGACGACGTCATCGGGGAAGAGGCTCCGGCTGGGCAGCGGTGACGTGGCGGACGGAGGAGCGTGGGGTTTCGCGGCTGGAGCGAAGAGGTTATGGCGACCTGGGATTTCGAATGGCAAAAAGGGAGCGATGGGAGGGGGTGAAGCATGACATAGGAACGCGCTTGTCCAAAATGTAGGGTGTGTTACAAAAGTGCCCCCCACCAATTTGAACTAGCGGCCCTTTCGGCTCAGGGTTAGAAGGGGGATTTCGCATGTCGGGATTTGGCAGCTGGAGGGAGTTTTCACGCGCGTTGTAATTTCGGGATAGCAAGGCGCGGGTTGTGAAGGCGCCAGTTTTGGGAGCACGATATCTGAATTTTCGGGATATAACAAGACGCGGGTTGAATTTTAGGGACAAGCCTAACGTGTAGTAATATTGTACTTGTATGTACCAAATCAATTCGCACTTCCCTCAACCAAAAAGAAAACAAAAATAAAACTATTCACACCACACAAAGAGAGAGTCTTGCCCCGTTTTACTATACAAATGCTATTCAAAGCTACTCCCTCCTTCCATCTATATAGGGCCTAATGCATTTTTCGATTCTAACTTTGACCAAATATTAGAGCAATGATATATGACATGCAACTTACACAAAGCACACCGTTAAATTCGTCTGTGAAAGGTTCTTTCAGTGATATAATTTTCGCATTGTGCATGTCATGTACTATTAATCTTGTCAATAGTCAAAGGCGGTCTTAAAAATCTCATTACGCCTTATATAGATGGAAGGAGGGAGTATGAATCCATGTTATGTCCGATTAAATTTTTTCGCTTGTTGTATAATGCATGTAACCTACTCATACCAACATTTTAGTGCATTCCAAATGTCTATACTACCGCTGCAATTCGAACTAAATTTGAATTCGTTTCTCTATTTTAGTAAGAATCTACAATCATGATTGTTGCCAACTTCAACCATCATAGTTTTGTAACACCCCAGATGTAATTTACCTTATCTATATTCCAACTCTTGCCGTTTCCGGCCCTAAGTTATTTTATTTCCTCGTTGTTGGGTTTTTGTCTCCGTGTGTTTTGTCTTTGTCATGCATCTCATATCATGTCATCATGTGCATTGCATTTGCATACGTGTTCGTCTCATGCATCCGAGCATTTTCCCCGTTGTCCATTTTGCATTCCGGCGCTCCTATGTCCTCTGGTGGTCCTTTCTACCTCTTTTCGTGTGTGTGTGTGTGTGTGTGTGTTAAGCGTTTTCGGATTGGACAGATACTTGCCAAGCGGCCTTGTTTTACTACCGGTAGACCGCCTGTCAAGTTTCGTGCCATTTGGACTTCGTTTGATACTCCAACGGTTAACCGAGGGACCGAAAAGGCCTCGTGTGTGTTGCAGCCCAACACCCTTCCAAACTGGCCCAAAACCCACCTAAACCCCTTCTATCATCTAGAGCGTTCGATCACGATCGCGTGGCCGCACACCGCACCTCACTTGGAGCTCCCAAGCTCCCTCTACCCCTATAAATAGACCCCTCCACGAAATTTTCGGATCTCTCCACCCCTAACCCTAGATAATCTGCTCCTCCGCGCACCGGACATGTCTGGCCCGCACCAGACAACGTCCGCCGCCACCCGTAGCCAACCGAGACATGCCACGTGTCCCGAGCGGGAGCCCCACTTCGCCGCGCCGCCGCCCGGCCCGCTCGGCCCGTGGGAGGCTCCCGCGGCCCATCCGCCTTCCCTGCCGCCTGGGAGAGCCGCGCCGCCCCCGTGCTTCTCTCCTCCGCCGCAGGGCACCACGCCAGCCGTCGCACGCCATTGTCGGGCCTCTTCTCCAGCGGACTTCGCCACCAGCCGCCCGCGGCCACCTCGCCGTTCCGGCGGCTCCGCCCGCGCCAGAGGCCGCGCACTCACCGCTTCGTCTTCTCCGGTCGTCCCCGACCTCCCCGGCGCCGCTCTGCTCCAAGTCCGGCTACAGTTACTCCGGCGAACCCCCTCTTCTCCGGCGAACCTCGGGCCGCGTGCATCTACAGTGCCAGATCTGAGATCTCCCCTCGCGGTTGACTTATCTCCGAAACCCTAGCATTTTTGCTATCTTTGACATGCCATAACTCTGCATCCGTAGCTCCGATTCGTGCGTGTAGCATATCAAAATGTTCGTCTCAATGAGTACATCATTTAATCTCATTGCATCATTTTCATTTGAGCTCATCTTGATGCCCGAAATGCTGTTGGAAGAGGGCTATGTGAGGAATATTTCATATCTGTTTCAGGAAATGGCCTTTTGTCATTTTTGCCATGATTAATGTGTGCATGCTATGATCCTGAGCTCTACATGTGTTTTGTTAAATGCCATGCCATATTTAAAGGGGTGTATGCCATGTATTTTTGTGATCTTTGTGGTGACTAGCACAAGCATGCAATGTAGCTTACTCAATGATGCTGATTTCAGGGACTTAGAATTTCACTAAGTCCTTGTCCTGATATTGTTTTTATGCCATATGTTCATGTTGTTTCCTAGCGATCTGTGCCTCTTTTGAGGATGATCAGTAAGGATGTTTTGTTAATATTGTTGTGCTATATCCATCCATGTCTTTGTTTGAATTTATGGAGCACCCTAGCTTGAGGCAATCGAGCTCTACTTTTGCTATAAATTGTTCCTGGCAGATTGTTAACATGTTTAGCGATTTTGCCGAGGTTGTTGCTATTGATCCGTGCATGCTAGGATGTTGTTCTTGCCATGTATAGCTTCTATGCCATGTCTTCTTGATGGGTGCATGCTTAGTTTGTCATGCCATGCTCTGTAGTGAGTGCATCGAGCTCGTAAACATGCCTACTTGTTAATCTGTTTACATGCTCCAGTTTTTCACTAAGTCTGAAACATGTAATCATTTGCTCTTTTGCCATGCTTGTTTGAACCTGTTAGTGAGTGAATTAGCCGTAGCTCAGTGTTCATCTTTTGTAAAGCATCATGAGTGGATCCCTGCCATGTATTTTTTTTGTCATGTTTGAGTGTTGTAAAATATTTATCTTGATGCATTTAGATGGCTACTTGTTGTTTATCGCAGACCGGTCCCATATTTGTTTAGCTTGCCATTTCCAAACCGTGCGTCCGATTCCGGTGATCTTTATATCAATTTCAATCGAAATCACGTCACCTTTACAGTGGCACTCTTGGATTTACAAGTTGAGGCCAGGTTCAATCATTCCTTTGCAAATCATGCATATGCATCGCATACCACATCCCGCATATCATACCATGTTTGCATCATGTTGCTTGAGCATTGCACGTGGTTGATTGTGCTCCTTTTTCTTGTTGTTATTGTTTGGGTAGAGCCGGGAGACGAGTTCGTGAACGAGGAGCCCGTTGAGTTCACTTACGAGGATCAAGGCAACTCTGAGACCTTTGCAGGCAAGATGACCATACCCTCGAAATCACTTCTATCTTTGCTTGCTAGATGCTCGCTCTTTTGCTATGCCTATGCTACAATATCTACCACTTGCTTATCATGCCTCCCAAATTGCCATGTCAAACCTCTAACCCACCATGTCCTAGCAAACCGTTGTTTGGCTATGTTACCGCTTTGCTCAGCCCCTCTTATAGCGTTGCTAGCTGCAGGTGAAGATTGGAGATCGTTCCTTGTTGGAACATTGTTTATTGTTGGGATATCATAATATTATCTTGTTTATCTTAATGCACCTATATACTTGGTAAAGGGTGGAAGGCTCGTCCTTATGCCTGGTGTTTTGTTCCACTCTTGCCACCCTAGTTTCCGTCATATCGATGTTATGTTCCCGGATTTTGCGTTCCTTACACGGTTTGGTTATAATGGGAACCCCTTGATAGTTCGCCTTGAATAAAACTCCTCCAGCAATGCCCAACCTTGGTTTTACCATTTGCCACCTAGCCTCTTTTTCCCTTGGGTTTCCGGAGCCCAAGGGTCATCTTTATTTAAACCTCCCCAGGCCAGTGCTCCTCTGAGTGTTGGTCCAGACTAGAGCCCTGTGCAGCGCCCCCTCGGGGAAACTCGAGGTTTGGTTTTAGTTGTATGGAGCGCTCATCTGAGTGTGCCCTGAGAAAGAGATATGTGCAGCTCCTATCGGGATTTGTCGGCACATTCGGGTGGTGTTGTTGGACTTGTTTTACCATTGTCGAGGATGTCTTGTAACCGGGATGCCGAGTCTGATCGGAATGTCTCGGGAGAAGGAATATCCTTCGTTGACCGTGAGAGCTTGTGATGGGCTAAGTTGGGACTCCCCTACAGGGATTTGAACTTTCGAAAGTCGTGCCCGTGGTTATGGGCAGATGGGAATTTGTTAATGTCCGGTTGTAGATAACATGAAACTTAACTTAATTAAAATGCACCAACCGAGTGTGTAGCCGTGATGGTCTCTTCTCGGCGAAGTCCGGGAAGTGAACACGGCGTTGGAGTAATGTTTGACATAGGTTGTTCTAGGATCGCTTCTTGATCATAGTTGTTCGTCCGTGCTTTTGCTTTCTCTTCTCGCTCTCATTTGCGTATGTTAGCCACCATATATGCTAGTCGCTTGATGCAGCTCCACATCTTACCTTTACCTTACCCATAAGCTTAAATAGTCTTGATCGCGAGGGTGTGAGATTGCTGAGTCCCCGTGACTCACAGTTTACTTCCAAAACCAGATGCAAGGACTGATGATGCCATTCCAGATGATATGACCGAGCTCAAGTGGGAGTTCTATGAAGACTCTCGTCGTTACTATGTGTCTTTCCCAGATGATCAGTAGTGGTGCCCAGTTGGGGCGATCGGGGACTTTGTCGCATTTGGGGGTTGATCTTTATTTTGGTTCCGTAGTTGGACCTTGAGTGTATTGGATGAATGTTATGACTTATTTATGTATTTGTGTGACGTGGCGAGTGTAAGCCAACTATGTACTTTTCCCCTTTAATTATTTACATGGGTTGTTGTGAAGATTACATCACTTGTGACATTGCTTTCAATGCGGTTATGCCTCTAAGTCATGCTTTGACATGTACGAGATATAGCCGCATCAAGGGCGTTACAAGTTTCCTTGCTATCCGCCAGATATAAATCAGACGGCCTATAATGCAGGATGGCAGGCACACCATCATCAACAACTCCATTTTTTATAAGAGTAGAGATAAAATATATTAAATGTAGTATACCATGTTCATAACCACACCATGTGTATCACCATTATATATATTCACACATGCGTCGGTTTGAAACACTATGATAAATTCTTCAAATATCCGAATTCGCTTTTTATAATGAAGTATATATGATCTCTATTCGTCTTTTACACCCACACAACCCTCTTATCTTTGTAGCTAGTGCTAACTTTCTCTTGTGCATGCACACGCCCGCATCCCTCTCACCCTCCCTCAGCATTCTCTAGCTCCATCGCGCAAATTCGTCTTTTCACTTTAGGTCGTTCACCCACGGTGTGTGTAGGCCCCCCAGCTCCTTCTTTACGGCACACATCGATCGATATGCCTCTCTAGCCAGGTGTGCCTAGCACAAACACAAGCTTCCCCTCTTCTCTTGTCACCGTCCATGCCTCACTCCCACCACTCTTTTCATCGTTCTCATACTCACACACTCCTCCCCCTCGATATAGTATGCCTCTCGTACCACCTCCTACATGCATCCCTCTCTCTATCCTTCTCCTCGTGCCTCATTTGCTTCTAACACACACATGCATGTATACCGATCGATCTCCCAACATATACCTAGATCAACTTTAACTACCCCCCATCGATCGACGTACCTCACAAGTTATGTATCTCCTTTCTCTAACAAAGGGCGATTGATCTTCCTATGTAGTTACGTCTGCTTACCACAGCCACATCGTCCCCCATCATCATTCGTGCATGCCTCCTGACCCGTCTCTCACACGCACGTGCACAGACAACAAGCAACCATCTCCTCTCTTATTGATATTGCGGGCGTGCCCTCCGTTTGTCTAGCAAGCCTATGCCACCATTTGTTAGAAGCAACTCCACTACCACCCCCTCCAACACTCTAGCTCTGTCTCTCTCCCAATCTTATTCATCTCCTACACATATGCATGGATGCCGATCGATCTCCCTTAATACATGAGGCAGATCGATCTCCTTAATACATGAGGTAGGCCTCTCTCCTCCTCCACACATATACCAGCCATTGTACCTCTATAGTTAATTGGGCCTCCCTCTTCCCCCACCACACACCGATAGTCGAGCGCTGTAGGTAGGTATCCATGCCACAGAGACAAACTGCACATGTCCCATCTCACGTTCCAGTAGGCCAGCCACTCTATATCTTTGATGTGGGCACACACAAATTCGATGGCACTCTTTATCGATCGCGCGCACACACACACATCATCCCTCTCTTCGATTCTATGGACACCTCAAGCCAATGATACCTCCACTCTCTTCTCGTGGATTGCCCCCTCTATATATATGTTATATCCTGGACTCTATTTCACACACATTGCATATGTTAAATTTTTTGATTCACCCCCCCCCACAAAAAAACTCTCAAGAACCCACACACTATATCTCTCTAGGTTTGTATCTCTCTCACACAACCCCACGTAGGTGGTGTACGTATATAAGAAGAGAATAGGTGCACCGTGCACGTACTCACGCTTCGTGCCCAGCCACACCCGCGCGGGTACATGGTGGAGCTCATTTCTCCGCAGAAGCTCAATTTGTTTTTGAAACATCAAGTGGCCAGAGACTCAAAAACTTATTTGCCCATTAGTGACTTGTCAGGGCGGTGGATTTTAGTTTGTACGATAATGCTGCATCCACCTAAAGTAACGAAAGTTCTTACGTAAACTTCCTAGCAATTCCCTCTTCGTAGGTGCAGCATTACTCCTAACATTTGTAATATCAGTTTGAAACTTGTAATATTTCCGAGTCCTATTCCTGCGTTTTCAAAATCCTGCGAATCAAACAGGTACTGAGTTGGTGATGATGTTGTGCCTCCCATCTTTCACCAATAGCCGTCAGATCTAGATCTGACGCATACAAACCAAGCTTCTCCATTTTTGCAAAAACATGCTCACACTTGTTCCCTATTTACAAACAACTCCTTGTCTCTCACAATCTAGGAGTAGAAGGCCGTGGAAAAATCCGGCGCGATGGCCGCTGCCGGAGCCGTCCACCCCTGATCTTGGTGTTCCGTGCAATGCACGGGCATCTACGCACGGGAAATTATGTCGAATAGTTGTAAGCAGGCTAGCTCTACAGCCATGATGATAGTGACTGCAGATGGTGAGGCTGACTATGGTATGCCGAACACGGTGCCTATACTTAGGTGTTATCTCCGGCGCAGGGTCTTGTCACTTCACTGCGAGGAGCAGCACGTAATAATTTGACCAACGGGTAGTACAGTGCTAGTACTCCTACTACTACATTGGTAGTACTACTACTAGTACTAGTAGCACCACCGACTGGATTTAGGAGTACTACCACGTCCATCGGCACCGAGGAACATCTCTAGGTAGTATTGCTTGAGGTCGCCAGGGCGAGGGGCCGCTTGGACGACAGCTTCGTCTCCTTGTTCGATGAGGTCCTCGTCGGTTTCCTCGACAAGTTCACCGTCGTCAAGAAGCTTGCGGACGACTTTGACGTAAGCTTCCAGCCGACGCGCCCAGGCTCTGCGATGCCCGCCACCCTCAACGGCCACTATGGTAACAACCTCTTCGACGCACTGGTGGCCCTGCGACTGCCCGTCGTCGCGCCGGAGAATGTCCACCTCGAGGTCGCGCTCGCCGCGCAGCGCCTGGCGCAGCAAGACACCACTCGACATAATCACCCACGTCTACGTGCAAATCGTCCACAAGGACTACTACATGCAAGAGGAGGGCGATAGGACGCTGGCCTTCTTGGAGCACAGGGCAACCTTGGACGGCACTGTTCAAAAGCACGTTGAGCTCACCGCCAACGCCGCTGCTCCTCACACGTCGGTTGGTGACCCGACGCACTAGGGCGTGAGGATGTCATTGAACGTTGATGGATCCGTATGTATTTTTATCTTTTCGTCAAATCCATGTAGTAGTATATGATACTACAGTGATTATCTTACCTTTCACATCAACTTCATAATTTTCGTACGTACTCCATGCATGAACGGCGCCAGAACCAAACTTCTCATTACTCTAGGCAAAATCGTTATTTTCTATCTTTCGGTCGTGCCATGGAGCAGAACCAAATTTTACAAGTTACGAGTTCAAAAGGAAAAGCCTGTCGTGTTCGCGTCGCACCCCCACACGGTTGGTCCGGCACGCCGCTCAAGCGGGAATGCGTGCGGTGTTGCATTTTCACTTACAAGTGGGACCGCAGTTGAGCAAACCGACTATCGACAAACCTCCACCCTGCCCACCGCGTGATGGCTGAGAAAACAGGAGGGAGAAGAGATGGCTGTAGCATGGACTCCAAGAAAATTGGTGTCAGATGGGACTCGTGTGGGTGGCGTGTGTCGTACTGCTAGACGTGAATGCTACTGAGTTATGGCCCATGCCACCCCACTATATCGATCCTATATCGAGGTACGTAGAACAAATTTCCTGCAGTTCGTGCTCAGCCCTCCTCTATCTCTCTTCTCAGCCAGCCAGTGGACGCGCGGAGCCCATCGTCTGTTTGCTCACATGCGGCCCCACATGTCAATGAAAACGCAAGAGGACCCACTGAACCTGCACATCTTTCACCTCGACGTGCTGGTGATGAAAAACAAATCCAATAAAGATCTTCGGTGGCCGCTTTTGGAGTTACTCAAGAGTAATAAGATTCTATTTACAGTTTAACCCAAGATGCACATCTCGTGGCTTCAACTACCACTCTATTTTCTTTCATGACACGACCTGGATGCTGGATGTCCCACGTGTCGGCAAAAAGGAGGAAGAACCCGACCAAATCTTCAGTTCTGCTCTCGGATGAGATTAGTGCACTTGTTGATACTCCTACTAGAATAGAGGCTAGACATGAGACTAGATGCGAGGAAGCAACGTCTACTTCTTTACACTCAAAGAAGAAATAAGCATGCAAGATCGAGCCTCCGTAGATCAACAATGAATGCATCGAGAAGGCACTAATCCAACTTATAGGAGTAGTAAAATGTATTCTTGTGGTTCTTGTTTTCTTTGGTCTTGCTTTTCTAGTCAAAATTATCGTTGGAGTTCGTGCAAAATGGAGGTCCGTTTGGGGTCGTGCGTTGGAGTTGGCCTTACAAGTGGGACCGCAGTTAAGGAAACCGACTATCGGAAAACCCCCACCTCACCCGTCGCGCGATGGCTGAAGTTAGAGAAACGACGAGGTTGAAGAGATTGCTCTAGCACGGACTCCAAGAAATAATATGGTGTCAGATGGATGTCATCGTGGTGGCGTGTGCCGTACTCCTGGATGTGAATGCTTGTTCTGGCCCATGCCACCCTACTACTCCTACTACTTACTCCTACTAGTATATAGTATACTAGTATCGAGGATTCGAGGTGCTGGTTACATACAACAAACACATTAACATATGGCTACAGTAAAAACACCCGCCCGACGCGTGAAGCATGTGATGCTAGTAGTACAAATTTAGAGAAGCGACTCGAAATCCATTCATAAATTTAGTAAGTTTATCACAGGCATATCATTTTATTACATACAACAGGTCATCAACCCACATCGACAACGAGGATACATTATAAATACTAAAGTTTTCACCACACAACAAATAACAAGCCATGAAATGAACTTCAACTCAACCATTCCGCGGCGTTGGAAACGCTTGCTTTGAACCACAAGTGATTCTCTGGACGGGCCATCCGTTGTCGATCTGGAGACCAACGCGGGACTAATCATCTAGGCTGAAGCGGCCTACTATATCAGTACTAGGGTAGGGAACCACCCAAATGTCTGAGGTATAGACACAGTTGCTTCTCATAAATGTTTCAACAGCAGTTGGATCGCCTTTCACCATCATCGGATAGTTTTGTCCAAGGAAGAGCGAGTTTTCTCCAAGACCATCAATTCTGTGCCAGGGAGAAGGAGTTGGCGCTAGCACACTAGTATCCATCCCGAATACCATGCAACGGGTGTTGGAATAGGTCCGGAGAGTGCAACCATGGGATACACCTGCTTCCTTAGCAGTAACATCATCAGTGGGTTGTATACACACAAGAAGAGGCGATCCATCGGAATTAGTTGCCAAGCACCACAGAGTATATGGGCGCTGCTCGTGATCATCACCATCGGCATCTCCCCCTTGGTTATAAAAATTTTCAAGTATAGGTGGTGGGATGTTCACAGGACCTTGGAAACACAAGAAGAAGGTTAATTAGTAAAGGGAAACTTGCTAACCCGCATGCATGTGGATGAAACAATTATAATTACGGTGGAAGACAAACGTACCAAAACTACGAGGATATCATGCAAAGAGAGTGCCACGAGTGGTGGCAGCAAACACAAGGCCCTCGTATTGAATTGCATCACAATACTCATTCATGCACAAAAACTGATTTTTGAGCAATGTCCATTGAGTCAAACCACTAAGGATGGCAACAAGCTTGTCAAAGATAGCAACAACTTGATAGTTGTTGTAATTCCAAGAGCGGTTGGGAACTCGACAAATTTCTATCTTCCGTAGAAGACAGTCACCATGATCGTATTTGAACGCGCGTACATTACCGGTGTGCTCAACCTCTGGGCGGTGTGCTGAGATTTTTGGAAGTGGAACCTGGTGATGAGTGTACACATTCACAAGTTCCCACTTGCAGTTGGACCCAATGTAAACAACCCAATCTCCATTTGCGCCCGCCCAAGCCTTGCCCTCAAGCGATGGCATCTTAACATCATACGTATCATTATCAAGCGGCATCAACTTGCATAGGGTGAGGCCTCCGTCGTGCCGGCGCCAGTCATCATCAGGGTCACGGCGAAGAAGATAGGGGAGATCAAACCGCTCCTTGACTCTTGGGTTCTTTGTAATGATGTTATTAGTTGAGTCGAGAATGGGCTTGAACGAACCTGCCATGCTAGCCAAGGTGATGACGTCGCACCGATCAATGAGTTCCTCCACCACGTCATCTTTCAGATCGGGGCAAGAATAACGGGGTCGTTTCTGGCCTGTTCCCTCCATGGAGAAGACGATCGAACAATGGCAGAACAAAGGGTGAAGGGCTGAAGGCAAATGGAGGAGGGAGAGGAAGAGCGTGCGACAGCAGTTCCAAATCGAGAGGGAAAGGCGAAGAGTCGATGGACGGTTGCGAGTTTGCCACGGTTCCGAAGAGGCGCCCCGGCCTACACGTTCGTTTAGAAATACTCCTACTACTCGTCGTCGTCTCACTGATATGTTGGAACGGGACCACATGTCAACGAAACATGGTGTGTAATTTCTCGTGCAAAATGCGATCTGGCCGCGTTGGCCCGAGGTGCCGCATTAGTTATCGACCTTTATTTTTTTAATGGTGTGCCGATCAGTTTTGAAGCATGACTAACTGGTACTGTACGTGGAGAGGATGACAGCAGGGACCCGCCAAGGTCATGGTAGTACACAAGCAACTGCCTCCTTATTTCAAGCCAATAAAAAATGGCTCCTCCTAGTGGATTTCTGACATCTGGGTCCCATGCCATTGTCAACGTAGTCAATAAACAAGAGAATTGCACAACGAGCAGCTGACACCAGGGACCCAGCAGCTCGCCCAGTTATTTTTGTTTTGGGTTAATTTCATAAATGCCACTCCAAATCTGGTGTATCCGAGAAATGCCACTACAATTTCCAAACTTTGAAAAATGCCATTTCATGCCATTTCTAGTGGCATTTTTCGAAGTCTGGAGTGGCGTTTTTCAAAGTTTGCAAACTGCAGTGGCGTTTTTCAAAGTTTGCAAAAATTGCAGTGGCATTTTTATGAATCGCCATAATTGGAGTGGCATTTATCTAATTTGTTTTTGAGACGGAAGCAGGGTGTCAACTGGGCTGTGTGGGACACTCTGGCCTGTCTAGACAACCTTTTCTTTTATGTTTACCATAGACCAGCCCAGTAGTTTTTTTTCTTTCTGAAAATGGCTAGCCCAGTTCTTTTGTGATTTGTCAAGTAAGTCGCTTTATCAGGTCTGCTGGGCTGCAAATCTTTCAAGACGAGGAGAGCTTCATTCGGCTGGCCGAGAAAATGGCCTATCAATAATGAGAAATGGGTTGTACATTTTTAAAACACATCAAACCGGCAATTATTTTCAAATATCTTTTTTCATTTCGAGATTTTAAATTGCACTGATTTTTATGTGTGGACAATCTATTGGATTTTATATTGGTATACATTTATTTTTCAAACCAGTCTGAATGTGACTCGAAATTTCGGGATTAAAAATAGTTCAGACCGCACCGACATATGCAAAATTCTGTATAATTTTTTAACTGTGGCCACAATATGGGTTGTAATGCTAACATAAAGAATATGGGCTCCAGAAAACCCCTAAGAATTAGCAAATGGGCTGTAAATTATTTGAAATAATGGCAGATGGGTTGTATGCTGTTTTCCATAGATTTGAGGCTTTCCATAGATGGCATGTATACTGTTGGATGCCCATCCAACGACCGTCGTGCTTCTTCAATCTCTGCTCTTCCTACTCCAGCCGCTCAAACAAGTGCCGGCGGGACTGCCTGCTCCCTCCTCCCCGCGGCCGGCTGTGCTGCCGCGCAGGCCTCACCGCCCCACCGTACTCCCATCGCTGGCCTAGCCATCCCTCTACTCACCCACACCTGTTGTTATTCTCCGGCAACGGCAGAAGAACCAGTAAACCCTCGTACAGTCGTACTCCCCTCCGTGTGGGAAACAAAAACAACGGCCGAGTCTTCCCTGCCTCCGTGTCGTTCCCTTCCTAGGCCTCGCCTCATCCACCGCCCTGGTGCTCTCGGCGTGGCGTGGTCAGTGTGGTCAACGGCCGACATGCATCTGAAGTGGACTGTACGTGGAGAGGCTGACGACTGGGTCCATGGCCGCACGTAAGGAAATGCCTCCTTATTACGCGCAAAATAATGATTTCCTCCACCTGACATCTGGGACCCACCGAAACGGCCTCTGTATTTCGTGAAAAAAACGTTACCGCCGCTGACAGCTCGGACCCACCAGCTATATCTTCGCACGCAAGGAAGTGCCTCCTTATTACGCACACAAAAATGAATACCCCCCCTGCTAGCTGGGACCCAGTATAGTGGGCCTACTGAGTTGACGGGGACGAAGGGCTTTGTCAACTTAGTCAATATGCACGATTCTAGCTCGACTGACCGTACGATGTCTATCCAACGGCCATAGTGCTTCTTCAACCTCTGGTCTTCTTGCTCCAGCCGCCCAAAGCAGCATCGGTCGTGCCGCCTGCTCCTGCCTCCCGTGGCCGGCTGTGCTGCCGCGGAGGCCTCACCGCCCCCATACTACTCCCACCGCTGGCCAGGCCATCCCTCCACTCCACTCACCCACACCCCCTGTTAGTCTGCGGCGACGGCAGCGCAGCTGAACCAGTGAACCCTCGTACTCCTCTCCGCATGGGCATCCACTGTCGCGTCTTCCCCGGCTCCGCGTCATCCCCTTCCTAGGCCTCGCTGTCGTCCACCGCCGTGGTGCTGTCGGCGCGGCGTGGTCAATGTGGTCAACAACCGAATTCCATCGGAAGAATACTGTACGTGGAGAGGCTGACAGCTGGGTCCACGGCAGCCGCAAGGAAGTGCCTCCTTATTACGCGGAAAATAATTATTCCTCCACCTCACAGCAGGGACCCACCGTACGCCCACCAGTATATCGTGAAAAAAAACGTTTGCCCCTGACTGCTGGGACCCACCCGATGGGCCACCGTATTTCGTGAAAAAAATGTTCCCCTGCTGTCAGCTCGGACCCACCGGAAGGCCTCCTTATTACGCACACAAAAATGAATACCCCCCTGCTAGGTGGGACCCACCTTAGTGGCAGGCTAACTTGTGGGCCTACTAAGTTGACGGGGATGCAGGGCTTTGTCAACTTAGTCAATATGCACGACTCTAGCTCCAATGACCGAACAATGTCCATCCAACGGCCGTAGTGATTCTTCAACCTCTGGTCTTCTTGCTCCAGCCGCCCAAACCAGCGCCGGTCGTGCCTCGTGCTCCTGCCTCTCGTGGCCGGCTGCGATGCGGCGGAGGCCTCACTGCCCCTACTACTCCCACCGCTGGCCAGGCCATCCCTCTACTCACCCACACCCCCTGTTATTCTGCGGCAACGGTAGCCTCACACCGCAGCGAACCAGTGAGCCCTCGTACTCCTCTACGCGTGGCATCCACTGCCGCATCTTCCCCGGCTCCGCATCGTCCCCTTCCTAGGCATCGCTGTCGTCCACCGCCCTGGTGCTCTCGGCGCGGCGTGGTCAACGTGGTCAAGGAATGGCTTCCATCGGACGTGGACTGTACGTGGAGAGGCTGACAACTGGGTCCACGACCGCAGCAAGGAAGTGCCTCCTTATTACATGCAAAATAATTATTCCTCCACCTGACAGCGGGGACCCACCGGACAGGCCACCAGTATTTTGCGAAAAAAATTGTTTCCCCCTGACTGCTGGGACCCACCAGATGGGCCACCGTATTTCGTGAAAAAAACACCCCCCCCCCGCGCTGTCAGCTCGAACCCACCGGAAGTGCCTTCTTATTACGCACCAAAAATGAATACTCCCCCGGCTAGCTGGGACCAACCTTGCTGGGAGGCTGACTTGTGGGCCTACTAAGTTGACAGGGACGAAGGGCTTTGTCAACTTAGTCAATATGAACGATTCTAGCTCCAGTGACCGTACGATGTCCATCCAACGGCCATAGTGCTTCTTCAACCTCTGGTCTTCTTGCTCCAGCCGCCCAAAGCAGCGCCGGTCGTGCCACATGCTCCTGCCTCCCATGGCCGGCTGTGCTACCACAGAGGCCTCACCGCCCCCTACTATTCCCACCGCTGGCCAGGCCCTGCGGCGACGGCAGCCTCACACCGCAGCCGAACTAGTGAACCCTCGTAGTCCTCTCCGCACGGGCTTCCACTGTCGCGTCGTCCCCTTCCTAGGCCTCGTCGTCGTCCACCGTCATGATGCTCTCCGCACAGCGTGGTCAACGTGGTCAAGGAACGACTTCCATCGGAAGAGTACTGTACGTGGAGAGGCTGACAGCTGGGTCCACAGCCACAGCCCAGTTTTTTTGTGATTTGCCAAGTAAGTCGCTTTGTCAGGCCTATTAGGCTGCCAATCTTTCAAGACGAGGAGAGCTTTCATTCGGCTGGCCAAGAAAATGGCCCATCAGTAATGAGAAATGGGTTGTACATTTTTAAAACACATCAAACCGGCAATTAGTTTCAAATATCTTTTTTTCATTTCAAGATTTTAAATTACATTAATTTCTATGCGTGGAGAATTTGTTGGATTTTATATTGATATACATTTATTTTTAAAATCAGTTTGAATGTGAGTCAAAATTTTGGGATTAAAAACAGTTCGGACCACACCGAAATATGCAAAATTTCGTATAATTTTTTAACCGTTGCCACAATATGGGCTGTAATGCTAACAAAAAGAATATGGGCTCCAAAAAAACCTTAAGAATTAGCAAATGGGCTGTAAATTATTAGAAATAATGGCAGATGGGTTGTATGATGGTTTCCACAGATTTGAGGCTTTCCTAAAAAAAGGTTGACGCACAAGCACTGACTGTTGGATGTCCATCCAACGGCCGTCGTGCTTCTTCAATCTCTGCTCTTCCTGCTCCAGCCGCTCAAACAAGCACCGGCGGGACTGCCTGCTCCCTCCTCCTCGCAGCCGGCTGTGCTGCCGCGCAGGCCTCACCGCCCGACCGTACTCCCATCGCTGGCCTAGCCATCCCTCTACTCACCCACACCTGTTGTTATTCTCCGGGGATGGCAGACGAACCAGTAAACCCTCGTACAGTAGTACTCCCCTCCGTGTGGGAAACAACTACCGAGTCTTCCCTGCCTCTGTGTCGTCCCCTTCCTAGGCCTTGCCGTCGTCCACCGCCCTGGTGCTCTCGGCGCGGCGTGGTCAACATGGTCAAGGAACGACTTCCATCGGACGTGGACTGTACGTGGAGAGGCTGACAGCTGGGTCCACGGCCGCAGTAAGGAAGTGCGTCCTTATTACGTGGAAAATAATGATTCCTCCACCTGACAGCTAGGACCCACCGGACGGGCCACTGTATTTCGCGAAAAAAAGTTTCCCCTGACTGCTGGGACCCACCAGCTACATCTTCGCACGCAAGGAAGTGCGTCTGGGCAAAAAAAATGATTCGCCCCCTCACTGTTGGGACCCACCAGCTACATCTTCGTAGGCAAGGAAGTGCCTGGCAGTCGGGACCCACCTGGTCGAAGCGTACGTAGCGTTGTCATTCTGGTCGCGAATGTGTACGTACATACTGGTCGATGTAGAGGCGCACACGTGTTGTAGTAGAGGCGCGCACGTAGCATGTACACGTACGTACAGCGGCCAGGGTGCAAGAAAGAAAATATGGCCACGTATGTGTACATACGGGCGGGGTCTCGAACGCCTACTCGCGCATACGTATGGCGAGGGCTCGTGTACATGGCTGGGTCGGAACGGAGAAACAGCGTCGTCTTCGTGTTCATGGGGAGGCAACGGAATGCGTCGTGTTCATGGGGAGGCAATGGAATGTGTCATTTTATGGGGAGGCAACGGAATGCGTCGTGTTCATCGGGAGACAACGGAACGCGTGGGAGCCAACCGGCTGGGTCGGAACGGAATGCGTGGTCATGTTCATCGGGAGGGCTTGGACGGAACAGGCGATGGAAACGAGGCATGGTGTACCGCACAACGGAGGAAACGGACCTCATACGCTCGGAACGGGGTCCTGTTGATCGGGAGGGGTCTGGCATACCGCAAAACGGAGGAAACGGACCTCCTACAGTCGAAATAGGGGTCCTGTTCACCGGGAGGGGTGTGGTGTACCGCAAAACGGAGGAACGGACTTGTGTTGGAGCGCTACGGTCGAAACGGGGGTCATGTTCATCGGGAGGGGTGTGGCGTACCGCAAAACGGGACTCCACGGGATACTGTTCATCTCCACCGTCGACCCCCTCCAGCCTCCACGAGCTACTGTTCATCCACCGTCGACCTCCTCCAGCCTCCACGTGCGACTGTTCATCCACGGGCTCCTGTTCATCCAGCCTCCACCGCGCGCTACTCCATGATACATCTCCAATGTATCTATAATTTTTGATTGCTCCATGCTATATTATCTACTGTTTTGGACTATATTGGGCTTTATTTTCCACTTTTATATTATTTTTGGGACTAATCTATTAACCGGAGGCCCAGCCCAGAATTGCTGTTTTTTGCCTATTTCAGTGTTTCGAAGAAACGAAATATCAAACGGAGTCCAAACAGAATAAAATCTTCGGGAACGTGATTTTCTCACCGAACGTGATGCAGGAGACTTGGACCCTACTGCAAGGAAGCAAAGAGGTGCTCACGAGGGTAGGGGCGCCCCCCCCTAGGGCGCGCCCCCTGCCTCGTGGGACCCTCGGTGCTCCACCGACGTACTCCTTCCTCCTATATATACCCATGTACCCCCAAACGATCAGAACAGGAGCCAAAAACCTAATTCCACCGCCGCAACTTTCTGTATCCACGAGATCCCATCTTGGGGCCTGTTCCGGAGCTCCGCCGGAAGAGGGCCGTCATCACGGAGGGCTTCTACATCATCATAGCCTCTCCGATGAAGTGTGAGTAGTTTACCTCAGACCTTCGGGTCCATAGTTAGTAGCTAGATGGCTTCTTCTCTCTTTTTGGATCTCAATACAATGTTCTCCCCCTCTCTTGTGGAGATCTATTCGATGTAATCTTCTTCTTTTGCGGTGTGTTTGTTGAGACCGATGAATTGTGGGTTTATGATCAAGCCTATCTATGAACAATATTTGAATCTTCTCTGAATTCTTTTATGTATGATTGGTTATCTTTGCAAGTCTCTTCGAATTATCCGTTTGGTTTGGCCAACTAGATTAGTAGTTCTTGCCATGGGAGAAGTGCTTAGCTTTGGGTTCGATCTTGCGGTGTTCTTTCCTAGTGACAGAAGGGGCAGCAAGACATGTATTTTATCGTTGCCATCGAGGATAACAAGATGGGGTTTATTTCATATTGCATGAATTTATCTCTCTACATCATGTCATCTTGCTTAAAGTGTTACTCTGTTTTTAACTTAATACTCTAGATGCATGCTGGATAGCGGTCGATGAGTGGAGTAATAGTAGTAGATGCAGAATTGTTTTGATCTACTTGTCACGGATGTGATGCCTATATACATGATCATGCCTAAATATTCTCATAACTATGCTCAATTCTGTCAATTGCTCAACAGTAATTTGTTCACCCACCGTAGAAAACTTATGCTCTCAAGAGAAGCCACTAGTGAAACCTATGGCCCCCGGGTCTATTCTCATCATATCAATCTCCATCACTTTTATATTGTTTTGCTATTTACTTTGCTTTTACTTTTTACTTTGCATCTTTATATCAAAAATACCAAAAATATTCTATCTATCAGATCTCACTCTCGTAAGTGACCGTGAAGGGCTTGACAACCCCTAATCGTGTTGGTTGCGGGTAGCTATCGCTTTGTGCAGGTACGAGGGACTTGAGCGTGGGCTCCTACTGGATTGATACCTTGGTTCTCAAAAACTGAGGGAAATACTTACGCTACTCTGCTGCATCATCCCTTCCTCTTCGGGGAAAACCAATGCAAGCTCAAGACGTAGCACTCCACCGGCTACTGTTCAACCAGCCCTCTCCACGGGCTCCTGTTCAACCACCCCTCCACGGGCTACTGTTCATCCTGCCCTCCACCATCTACTGTTCATCCTTCCCTCCATGAGGTGGTCCTGTTCATCCAGCCCCAACCGGCTCGATCGATCGGGGTCCTGTTCATCCAGGGGAAACACCACGGGGTCCTATTCATCCACCCCCACCGGGAACTGTTCATCCCCCCCCCCCGCAACGCTCACTGTTCATCCAGAGGCAGCATCGATCGGCTTCAGTTAGCAGCAGTAGCGAAGGAATTGCTCGATCGGGTTCAGTAACGCCTAGCCTGCAGTGCAATCGCTCAGGTTTAGTTAGAGCCCAACGCCTCGCTCGGGTTCAGTTAGAGCCAACGCCTTGCACACGCATGCGTACGTGTACGAGAGAAGCGTGCATCGCTCGGCCCCCGACCTCCCACCGTAACCGGGAACTCCCCGAAATTTTTCTCGCCCTCGCTTCTACCACGGTTTTTTCCGTCATGGACGGCCCAAAGAATGTCATGCAGCTGCCTCTCCGGCCCGCCCAGGACGAAAAGCCCATTTTCTGTCATGATTTTTTGTCATAGAAGTAGGAGCCCACCACATCTATGATGATACCGGGTTTTGTCACAATTATCGTCATAGAAGTGTCATATGTATGACACAAAAAATTTCGTTCGGCCCAAAATGTCACGGATGTGTCTTTTTTTGTAGTGATATGTCCATATACCCTAAAAACATCAGGAAACGAAATAGATCAGGAGTTCCGCCACCAGAAGCCTCCGTAGCCAGTGGAAACCAATCTAGACCCGTTCTGGCACCCTGCCGGAGGGGGCAATCCCTCTTCGGTGGCCATCTTCATCATCCCAGTGCTCTCCATGACGAGGAGGG
This sequence comes from Triticum aestivum, assembly GCF_018294505.1. Taxonomy (NCBI): domain Eukaryota; kingdom Viridiplantae; phylum Streptophyta; class Magnoliopsida; order Poales; family Poaceae; genus Triticum; species Triticum aestivum. The sequence continues at coordinate 436,890,658 of NC_057794.1, forward strand.
AGTAGTTCACCCTCGGGACTGAGGGTATGTACCAGTAGCTATGTGTTTGATCTCTCTCTCTCTCTCTCGTGCTCTTGAGTCGGCACGATCTTCCTGTATCGCGAGCTTTGCTATTATATTTGGATCTTATGATGTTTCTCCCCCTCTACTCTCTTGTGATGAAATGAGTTTTCCCTTTGAAGTTATCTTATCGGATTGAGTCTTTAAGGATTTGAGAACACTTGATGTATGTCTTGCATGTGTTTATCTGTGGTGACAGTGGGATATCACGTGATACACTTGATGTATGTTTTGGTGATCAACTTGCGAGTTCCGTGACCTCGTGAACTTATGCATAGGGGTTGGCACACGTTTTTGTCTTGAATCTCCGGTAGAAACTTTGGGGCACTCTTTGAAGTTCTTTGTGTTGGTTGAATAGATGAATCTGAGATTGTGTGATGCATTTCGTATAATCATACCCATGGATACTTGAGGTGACATTGGAGTATCTAGGTGACATTAGGGTTTTGGTTGATTTGCCTCTTAAGGTGTTATTTGATACATCTCCATCGTATCTACTTTTCCAAACACTTTTGCCCTTGTTTTGGACTCTAACTTGCATGATTTGAATGGAACTAACCCGGACTAACGTTGTTTTCAGCAGAATTGCCATGGTGTTATTTATGTGCGGAAACAAAAGTTCTCGAAATGACCTGAAACTCCATGGAGCGTCTTTTTGGAAATAATAAGAAATACTAGCAAAAGATCAAGACCAGGGGCCCACACCCTAGCCACGAGGGTGGGGGCGCGCCTGCCCCCCTGGGCGCGCCCCTACCTCGTGGGCCCCCTGGAGCTCCTCCGACCTCAACTCCAACTCTATATATTCACTTTCGGGGAGAGAAAATCAGGGAGAAGGATTCATCGCGTTTTACAATACAGAGCCGCCGCCAAGCCCTAAAACCTCTCGGGAGGGCTGATCTGGAGTCCGTTCGGGGCTCCGGAGAGGGGAATCTGTCGCCATCATCATCATCAACCATCCTCCATCACCAATTTCATGATGCTCACCGCTGTGCGTAAGTAATTCCATCGTAGGCTTGCTAGACGGTGATGGGTTGGATGAGATTTATCATGTAATCGAGTTAGTTTTGTTAGGGTTTGATCCCTAGTATCCACTATGTTATGAGATTGATGTTGCTATGACTTTGCTATGCTTAACGCTTGTCACGAGGGCCCGAGTGCCATGATTTCAGATCTGAACCTATTATGTTTTCATCAATATATGAGAGTTCTTGATCCTATCTTGCAAGTCTATAGTCACCTACTATGTGTTATGATTAGGCAACCCCAAAGTGACAATAATCGAGACCACTCCCGGTGATGACCGTACTTTGAGGAGTTCATGTATTCATTATGTGTTAACGCTTTGGTCCGGTACTCTATTAAAAGGAGGCCTTAATATCCCTTAATTTACGCTAGGACCCTGCTGCCACGGGAGGGTAGGACAAAAGATGCCATGCAAGTTCTTTTCCATAAGCACGCATGACTATATTCATAATACATGCCTACATTACATTGATGAATTGGAGCTAGTTCTGTGTCACCCTAGGTTATGACTGTTACATGATGAACCGCATCCGGCATAATTCTCCATCACCGATCCATTGCCTACGAGCTTTCCATATATTGTTCTTCGCTTATTTACTTTTCTGTTGCTATTGTTACAATCACTACAAAATACCAAAAACATTACTTTTGTTATCATTACCTTTTGCTATCGTTACCACTACTATCATATTACTTTGCTACTAAATACCTTGCTGCAGATATTAAGTTTCTAGGTGTGGTTGAATTGACAACTCAGCTGCTAATACTTGAGAATATTCTTTGGCTCCCCTTGTGTCGAATCAATAAATTTGGGTTGAATACTCTACCCTTGAAAACTGTTGCGATCCCCTATACTTGTGGGTTATCAAGACTATTTTCTGGCGCCGTTGCCGGGGAGCATAGCTCTATTCCTTGAGTCACTTGGGATTTATATCTGCTTATCATTATGAAGAACTTGAAAGATCCAAGAACCAAGATTTATCCCTCAACTACGAGGGGAGGTAAGGAACTGCCATCTAGCTCTACACTTGATTCACCTTCTGTTTTGAGTAAGCTTGCGACACCTAAACCTGCTTCTGCCATTCATTCTGATATGTCGCATGTTATTGATGATGCCACTTCTGCTATGCATGATACTTATGATGAAACTACTTCTATTCTTGATACTACTATGCCACTTGGTGAATTTCTTGATGAACAACTTGCTAGGGCTAGAGAGAATGAAATTATTGAAACTGATAATATTGATGAAAGTGATGATGAAGACTCTCCCCGTAATAAATATGAATTGTCTGTTGTTCCTGAGGGTTATGTTATGGATGAAGAAGCTACTAGAGCTATTTTAGCTTGCAATGATAGATATGATCTAAAGAGGTTATTAGCTAAATGGAAGCAGCAATCCCTTAATGCTAGAATGAAACCTGACCCTGCTTTTGCTACTTCACCTATCTGTGTTACTGATAAGGATTATGAATTCTCTATTGACCCTCATATAATTACTTTGGTTGAATCCGATCCTTTTTATGGCTATGAATCTGAAACTGTTGTGGCACATCTTACTAAATTAAATGATATAGCTACCCTGTTCACTAATGATGAGAGAACTTGTTACTTTTATATCCTTAAAATATTTCCGTTCTCATTAAAGGGTGATGCTAAGATATGGTTTAATTCTCTTGATCCTGGTTGTGTGCGTAGTCCCTAGGATATGATTTATTACTTCTCTGCTAAATATTTCCCTGCTCATAAGAAACAAGCTGCTTTAAAGGATATATATATATATATATATTTGTGCAAATTGAAGAAGAGAGTCTCCCACAAGCTTGGGGGAGGCTTCTCCAATTACTTAATGCTTTGCATGATCATCCTCTTAAGAAAAATGAAACACTTGATATCTTTTATAATGGACTAACCGATGCTTCCAGAGATTACCTGGATAGTTGTGTTGGTTCTATTTTCAGGGAAAGAACACCGGATGAAGCTGAAATTCTATTGAATAATATGTTGACAAATGAAAATAATTGGACACTTCCTGAGCCAGTTCCTGAGCCAACTTCTGAGCCTATTCCTAAACCAACTCCGAAGAAAAGAGGTATTCTATTTCTCAGTCCTGAAGATATGCAAGAGGCAAAGAAATCCATGAAAGAAAAGGGTATTAAAGCTGAAGATGTTAAGAATTTACCTCCTATTGAAGAAATACATGGTCTTAATTTACCGCCTGTCGAAGAAATGCATAATTTTAATCCATCTCCTATTGAAGAAATACATGGTCTTGATAACCTAACACAGGTAGTAAAGGTAAATTCTCTCTATAGATATGATAAAGCTGAAATCCCATTTACTAAGATTGCTAGCCCATGCTTAGATGAGTTTGATAAATTTATGGTTGAGCAAGAATACTTCAGTGCTTATTTTGGTAGAGAATTAAAACACAGTGCTAATATGCTTGAACACTTGGGTGATTATATGGCTAATGTCAAAGGTGAACTTAAACTTATTAGTAAACATGCTTATATGGTTACCACTCAAGTAGAACAAGTACTTAAAGCTCAAAATGATTTGCTCAATGAATTGAATAGTAAGAATAATGATTTTGCTGTTAGAGTGGCTACTAGAACTGGTAAAATGACTCAGGGAACCTTTGTATCCTGAAGGCCACCCTAAGAGAATTGAGCAAGATTCTTAGAGAAATAATATAGATGCACCTAGTCCTTCTAAAAGGAAGAAAAAGAAAAATGATAGTACTTTGCATGCTTCTAGTGAACCTATTGCTGAAACACCTAAGAATCCAAATGATATTTCTATTTCTGATGCTGAAACACAATCTGGTAATGAACCTGAAACTAGTGATAATGTTAATGATAATGTTCATGTTGATGCTCAACCTAGCAATGATAATGATATAGAAATTGAACCTCCTGTTGATCTTGATAACCCACAATCAAAGAATCAACGTTATGATAAGAAATACTTTGTTGCTAGGAAACATGGTAAAGAAAGAGAACCATGGGTTCAAAAACCCATGCCTTTTCCTCCCAAACCATCCAAGAAAAAGGATGATGAGGATTTTGAGCGTTTTGCTAAAATGATTAGACCTATCTTTTTGCGTATGCAATTAACTGATATGCTTAAAATGAATCCTTATGCTAAGTACATGAAAGAAATTGTTACTAATAAAAGAAAGATACCGGAAGCTGAAATTTCCACCATGCTTGCTAATTATACTTTTAAGGGTGGAATACCAAAGAAACGTGGAGATCCAGGAGTACCCACTATACCATGCTCCATTAAAAGAAACTATGTTAAAACTGCTTTATGTGATCTTGGAGCCGGTGTTAGTGTTATGCCTCTCTCTTTATATCGTAGACTTGATTTGAATAAGTTGACACCTACTGAAATATCTTTGCAAATGGCTGATAAATCAACTGCTATACCTGTCGGTATTTGTGAGGATGTACCTGTTGTGGTTGCAAACATTACTATTTTAATGGACTTTGTTATTCTTGATATTCCCGAGGACGATAGTATGTCTATTATTCTTGGAAGACCCTTTTTGAATACTGCAGGGGCTGTTATTGATTACAACAAAGGCAATGTCACTTTTCATGTTAATGGTAATGAGCATACGGTACACTTTCTGAGGAAATAACCTCAAGTCCACAGTATTAATTCTATTGGAAAAATTCCATCAATTATTTTTGGAGGTTTTGAATTTCCTCTTCCTACTGTCAAGAAGAAATATGATATTGTTATTGTTGGGGATGTGCATATCCCCATTGAGGTAACCTAGTGTTATTCGAAAATTCTCTGGTTCCATGTTATTTGGAATGAGTTTGTTAACAAGACTTGATCAACCTTGTTAATGGATTCCTTTTGATGATCATGAGATGGATGAAGTTAGAAAGCACAACCCCCTGTACCCTCCTTTTACTTTCTATTATTTATATTAAATAAAGTAAAAATAGTATTTTCTGTCTGTTATCTGAATTATTCGTGCAATATAAAAAGACCCCGAAAATAAAAGTTCTCCAAATGCCCTGAAATTTAAATGTGATTTTTTTGGAATATTTGAGAATATTTGGCACTGAGAACACAGCAGGGGGGCATCCACCTGGCCACGAGGGTGGAGGGCACGCCCTACCCCCTGGGCCGCCCCCCTGCCTCGTGGGCCCATGGTGGACCTCCTCCACTTATTCCTGCACCCACACACTCCTTCTTCCTCCCACAAACACCATTATCCAGCTCAAGAACGAGTTCTAGCTCATTTTGCTGCGATTTTCGATCTCCTTGCTCAAAGCACCTCTCACAAAACTGCTTTGGGGGATTGTTCCTTGGTATGTGACTCCTCCATTGGTCCAATTAGTTTTTGTTCTAGTGCTTTATTCATTGCATATTTTTGTTGCTTAGGTGACCCTGTTCTTGAGCTTGCATGTCAAATTTATGTGGTTTCAAGTAGTTTTGATGCATGATATAGGTTCTAGGCACTTGTAGGAGTAGTTGCTATCAATTTTGTTGAGTTTGGTTCACTTTTATTTGAAGTTACTAAAAATTTCAGAAATTTTTCAGAGGAGGAAATATGTTTAGGAAATGTACCAATGTGGTTCTTCAAGGAAACAAGAACCCAGGCTTGCAATACGTGATGCTGATGATGAGCCACCAAGGGACGCTCCAGTGCGACCTTGTGAATGGCCTTCAGAGGACTTCATGGATCGAGCGGGGATTAAGGAAGAATTTAACGCATATTTGCGCAACGCTGATCTTGTGGGCTTCGAGGAAGAAAAATGTCGTCAATACCACTATCTCACTAGTTCCTTTGTGAGGAGGTTTGAATTTTCATCTTCACGTAATTCTCAAACTGTCCTGTTTGATCTTTATGAAAATTCTTACACTATGGACTTAGAGGACTTTACCACTGCTTGCAAACTTCCACAATGGGGTAGTGCTAGTGAACCTCGCAAATCTGAATTTGGAGATTTTCTTGCTAGTATAACTGTGGAGGAATCTAGAGATATAGCACAAGCTACCATAGGGAGCATTCACTTTCCTGCTATACATTATTTTTATCTTTCATAAGTAGATGCATTAATGGTAAAGATGAAGCATGTCACATGTGTGTCCCTGACCTCAGTATTCTTAGGAGTGTTGTGTTAGGAGATAAATCTTATAATTTGGGAGCCATTGTTGCACATAGGTTGCATCTTAATAGATTTAATGGAGATTTCTTCGGTGGAATTTATGCAATCCGCATAGCTAATTTTCTGGGTATAACCATATGTGAGGATGATATTGAGTTGCCTCCTGCTTATTTGGATTATGAGGCTATGGTTCGTCATCAGTTTGTTGAGAGGAACGATCAGTTCCTCTAGTACCGACTAATCTTTGGTGGAATTTATGCAACCCACATAGCTAATTTTCTGGGTATAACCATACGTGAGGATGATATTGAGTTTCCTCCTGCTTATTTGGATTATGAGGCTATGGTTCGTCATCAGTTTGTTGAGAGGAACGATCAGTTCCTCCAGTACCGACTAATCTTTGACAAACGACGCACCTATCACGTCGCTCTCCCTACTTCTACTTTATTTGACTTTCAGGCAAAAGGGAGATATTTTATAACCATAGAGGAGGCGGAAGAGTATAAGAGGAGGGCTGAGATAGCTCGCCTCCAAGCTGCAGCCCACGATGCAATGACTGCTGCATCTCAGTACGACCCCAACTACAACTTTGGATATCCGCCAGGCCATCCGTGGCATTAGACCAACTTAGGACAAAAGCCTAAGCTTGGGGGAGTACGTATTTCTCACAAACATTACATTCATGTTCACACACTCATTGCTGGATGTCGGTGCTCATACTTTTTCATTGTAATATCCATGCTAGTTTGTTTTCCTTTTTATGCTTTCTTCTTGTGTGTTTAATAAACCTTAAGAAAAACCAAAAAATTAGTTGTAGCTTTTAGCTAGTTTTACTTTCCATGCTTTTAGTAGTAATTAAAAAGAAAACCCAAAAATATTTCATGTTCTTCTTTTGCTTGTTGGGAGCTTTCCCATGTAAATAGTTTTATTTCTTTTCTTTTCTTTGGGGGTCGATAGGAGAAGACCATAATTAAATTGTTGAAGTGGCTCTTATATGCATTATTGTTGATCTAACAAAAGAGCCCATATTACCTTGTCTTCTCTTGTTTATTGAATGCTTGCATATTCCAACTTAGTCCAATGCACGTGCACTATCATTATTATCCACATTATTCGGTCGTGCAAGTGAAAGGCAATTATGACGATATATGCTGGACTGACTGAGATGAGAAAAGCTGGTATGAACTCGACCTCTCTTGTTTTTGTAAATATGATTAGTTCACCGTTCTTGATTCAGCCTATTATGAATAAACATGTTTGCAATGACAACTAGAGATCAGAGTTTCTTGTGCCATGCTTAATTAGCTAGGAGCATATAATGGTTTACCTTGCGTGCCAACATGCTATTAAAATGGTTGTGATGTGGTATGATAGGGTGGTATCCTCTTTTGAACGATTCGAGTGGCTTGACTTGGCGCATGTTCACGCATGTAGTTGAAACAAAATCAACATAGCCTCTACGATATTTATGTTCATGGTGCATTATATCCTACTCATGCTTGCATTCGGTGTTGATTAATTTTAATGCATGTTCATGACTGTTGTTGCTTCCCAGTCTTTTTCTAGCTTTCACTTGTACTAAGCGGGAATACTGCTTGTGCATCCAACTCCATAAACCCCAAAGTTATTCCATATGAGTCCACCATACCTACCTATATATGGTATCTACCTGCCGTTCCAAGTAAATTTGTATGTGCCAAATCTAAACCTTCAAATAAACATTCTATTTTGTATGCTCGAATAGCTCATGTATCAACTAGGGATGTCCGTATCTTCCATGTTAGGCGGGTTATTCTCAAGAGGAGTGGACTCCGCTCCTCGCTCACGAGAAAATGGCTGGTCACCGGGATGCCCAGTCCCATGGTTTATGCAAACTAAATCAAAATAATTGCAAACAAAATCCCCCTGGGACTCTTGTTAGTTGGAGGCACTCGTTGTTTCGAGAAAGCCATGGATTGATGCTTGTTGGTGGAGGGGGACTATAAACTTTACCATTCTGTTTGGGAACCTCCTATAATGTGTGTAGCATGGAAGATATCGCCATCTCTTGGTTGTTATGTTGACAATGAAAGTATACCCTCAAAATATTATTCACCTCTATTTCAAAACTGAGCTCTGGAACCTCTACAAATCCCTGCTTCCCTCTGCGAAGGGCCTACCTATTTAATTTTATGTTGAGTCATCACCCTCTTGTTAAAAAGCACCAGTTGGAGAGCACCGCTGTCATTTGCATTCATTACTGTTAGTTTACATTGAGTATGACTTGACTAGATCTCTTTTACCATGAATTACAATGTCTGCAGTCTTTTAAGGTGTTTTTTGCGGTCTCAGAAAGGGCTAGCGAGATACCATCTTGTTATATCATATTATGATTGTTTTGAGAAAGTGTTGTCATCCGAGATTTATTATTATTGCTCGCTAGTTGATTATGCCATTGATATGAGTAAACATGAGACCTATGCATTATCATGAATATGGTTAGTCTATAATCTTTGCTGAAAACTTGAATGCTGGCTTTACATATTTACAACAACAAGAGCAAATAGAGTTTGTAAAAGTTTTTCTTTATCACTTTCAGTTTATCAACTGAATTGCTTGAGGACAAGCAAAGGTTTAATCTTGGGGGAGTTGATACGTCTCCATCGTATCTACTTTTCCAAACACTTTGCCCTTGTTTTGGACTCTAACTTGCATGATTTGAATGGAACTAACCCGGACTCACGCTGTTTTCAGCAGAATTGCCATGGTGTTATTTATGTGCAGAAACAAAAGTTTTCGGAATGATCTGAAACTCCATGGAGCATCTTTTTGGAAATAATAAAAAATATTGGCAAAAGATCAAGACTAGGGGGCCCACACCCTAGCCACGAGGGTGGGGGCGCGCCTGCCCCCCTGGGCGCGCCCCCTACCTCGTGGGCCCCCTGGAGCTCCTCCGACCTCAACTCCAACTCTATATATTCACTTTCGGGGAGAAAAAAACTCAGGGAGAAAGATTCATCGTGTTTTACGATACGGAGCCGCCGCCAAGCCCTAAAACCTCTCGGGAGGGCTGATCTGGAGTCCGTTCGGGGCTCCGGAGAGGGGAATCCGTCGCCATCGTCATCATCAACCATCCTCCATCACTAATTTCATGATGCTCACCGCCGTGTGTGAGTAATTCCATCGTAGGCTTGCTGGACGGTGATGGGTTGGATGAGATTTATCATGTAATCGAGTTAGTTTTGTTAGGGTTTGATCCCTAGTATCCACTATGTTCTGAGATTGATGTTGCTATGACTTTGCTATGCTTAATGCTTGTCACTAGGGCCCCAAGTGCCATGATTTCAGATCTAAACCTATTATGTTTTCATCAATATATGAGAGTTCTTGATCCTATCTTGCAAGTCTATAGTCACCTACTATGTGTTATGATCCGGCAACCCCGAAGTGACAATAATCGGGACCACTCCCAGTGATGACCGTAGTTTGAGGAGTTCATGTATTCACTATGTGTTAATGCTTTGGTCTGGCGCTCTATTAAAAGGAGGCCTTGATATCCCTTAGTTTCCGCTAGGACCCCGCTGCCACGGGAGGGTAGGAGAAAAGATGCCATGCAAGTTCTTTTCCATAAGCACGTATGACTATATTCGAAATACATGCCTACATTACATTGATGAATTGGAGCTAGTTATGTGTCACCCTAGGTTATGACTGTTACATGATGAACCGCATCCGGCATAATTCTCCATCACCTATCCATTGCCTACGAGATTTCCATATATTGTTCTTAGCTTATTTACTTTTCCGTTGCTATTGTTACAATCACTAAAAATACGAAAAACATTACTTTTGTTATCATTACCTTTTGCTATTGTTACCACTACTATCATATTACTTTGCTACTAAATACCTTGCTGCAGATATTAAGTTTCTAGGTGTGGTTGAATTGACAACTCAGCTGCTAATACTTGAGAATATTCTTTGGCTCCCCTTGTGTCAAATCAATAAATTTGGGTTGAATACTCTACCCTTGAAAACTGTTGCGATCCCCTATACTTGTGGGTTATCATTATTTTACTATGAACTCTAGGGATGTTTGTGACACTTATATGAATAGCCCAACGGACTGATCAGAAAGAATAACTTCGAGGTGGTTTCGTACCCTACCATAATCTCTTCGTTTGTTCTCCGCCATTAGTGACTTTGGAGTGACTCTTTGTTGCATGTTGAGGGATAGTTATATGATCCAATTATGTTATTATTGTTGAGAGAACTTGCACTGGTGAAAGTATGAACCCTAGGCATTGTTTCAACGCATTGCAATACCGTTTGTGCTCACTTTTATCATTAGTTACCTTGCTGTTTTTATATTTTCATATTACAAAAACCTATATCTACCATCCATATTGCACTTGTATCACCATCTCTTTGCCGAACTAGTGCACCTATGCAATTTACCATTGTATTGGGTGTGTTGGGTACACAAGAGACTCTTTGTTATTTGGTTGCAGGGTTGCTTGAGAGAGACCATCTTCATCCTACGCCTCCCATGGATTGATAAACCTTAGGTCATCCGCTTGAGGGAAATTTGCTACTGTCCTACAAACCTCTGCACTTGGAGGCCCAACAACGTCTACAAGAAGAAGGTTGTGTAGTATACATCAAGCTCTTTTCTGGCGCCGTTGCCGGGGAGGTTAGCGCTTGAAGGTATATCTTTAGATCTTGCAATCACATCTTTTTGTTTCTTGTTTTATCACTAGTTTAGTCTATAAAAGAAAATCATAAAAATGGAATTGAGGATACCTCATATGCTTCATCTTTTTAATGTCTTTCATGAAAATGAGGATTCCGATAATTGTGCCAAAGTGTTAGAAGAAGAATGCATTAGAATGTTTGGCACTAAATATTTGAATGATGAACATGATTGCAATGTTGTTAGTATGAATTCCTTGAATATCCATGATGCTAATGATATGCAAAGCCACAAGCTTGGGGAAGCTGTGTTTGATGAAGATGATATTTTTTGTCTCCCAAGTTTTGATGAGCAAATTTATTATGATGATAGCATGCCTCCTATTTATGATGATTATGTTTATGAAAGTGGGTTTGGAAGAGTGTCAACTTTAGGAAGTTATGATCCCACTATTTTGGAGGATGTTGAATCTTATTGTGATAATTATAAAAGTGGATTTGGAGAGGTCATGACTTTATTTAGTAATGATTCTACTATTTTGGAAGAGGTTCCAATTGATTATGAGAACAAAGTTGCTATCTATGATGATTATTGTGATGACATGTATGCTATAAAGAATAATGATATCCATGAAACTTGTCATCATGATTTTAATTTTCAATTGGATTATGCCTCACATGATAGTTATTTCGTTGAGTTTGCTCCCACTACTATTGATGAGAAGAAATTTGCTTACCTGGAGAGTAATAAAAATTCTATGCTTGTGCATCATGAAAAGAGTGCTTTATGTGATGGTTATATTGTTGAATTCATTCATGATGCTACTGAAATTTATTATGAGGGAGGAATATATGCTTGTAGTAATTGCAATAATATCAAGTTTCCTCTCTATGTGCTTAAAGTTTTGAAGTTATGCTTGTTTTACCTTCCTATGCAAGTTGATTCTTGTTCCCACAAGTTGTTTGCTCACAAGATACCTATGCATAGGAAGTGGGTTAGACTTAAATGTGTTGGTCATATTCTTCATGATGCTCTCTTTATGTTTCAATTCTTAACTTTTATGTGAGCATCATTGAAATCATCATGCCTAGCTAGGGGCGTTGAACGATAGCGCTTGTTGGGAGGCAACCCAATTTTATTCTTGTTCCTTGCTTTTTGTTCCTATTTAGTAATAAATAATTCATCTACCCGCTGTTATGATTGTGTTTTTTATGTTTTAATTAGTGTTTGTGCCAAGTAAAGACTTTAGGATCTTCTCGGGTGATTGTTATTTGATCTTGTTGTAAAAAACAGAAAGTATGCGCTCACGAAAATAATTTTCATTTTTTTACCAGAGAGCGATAAAATACCAATTCCATCTGCAGTAGATCAATTTACAAATTGACTAGTACTTCCTAATTTCTCAGGATTTTTGGAGTTACAGAAGTATTCTAAATCTACAGATTACTACAGATTGTTCTGTTTTTGACAGATTCTATTTTCATTGTGTTGTTTGCTTATTTTGATGGATCCATGAGTAGTATCGGAGGGTATGAACCATAGAGAAGTTGGAATACAGTAGATATTACACCAATATGAATTTATAATGAGTTCACAACAGTACCTTGAAGTGGTGGTTTGTTTTCTTTTACTAGCGGAGCTCACGAGTTTTCTGTTAAGTTTTGTGTTATGAAGTTTTCAAGTTTTGGGTAAAGATTCGATGGACTATGGAATAAGGGGTGGAAAGAGCCTAAGCTTGGGGATTCCCAAGGTACCCCAATGTAATATTCAAGTACAACCAATAGCCTAAGCTTGGGGATGCCCCGGAAGGCATCCCCTCTTTCGTCTTCGTTCATCGGTAACTTTATTTGGAGCTATATTTTTATTCACCACATGATATGTGTTTTGCTTGGAGCGTCATTTTTTTGTTTTTTTTGCTTTCTGTTTGAATAAAATACCAAGATCTAAAATTATTAAATGTTAGAGAGTCTTCACATAGTTGCATAATTATTCGATTACTCATTGATCTTCACTTATATCTTTCGGAGTAGTTTGTCATTTGCTCTAGTGCTTCACTTATATCCTTTTAGAGCATGGCAGTGGTTTTATTTTGAAGAAATAGATGAACTCTCGTGCTTCACTTATATTATTGTGAGAGTCTTTTAGAACAGCATGGTAATTTGCTTTTAGGCATAATAAAAACTTTCATAAATACTATGAGAAGTTTGATACTTGATAATTGTTTTGAGATATGAAATGGTAATATTAGAGTCATGCTATTTGAGTAGTTGTGAATTTGAGAAATACTTGTGTTAAAGTTTGTGGTTCCCATAGCATGCACGTATGGTGAACCGTTATGTGATGAAGTCGGAGCATGATTTATTTATTGATTGTCTTCCTTATGAGTGGCGGTCGGGAATGAGCGATGGTCTTTTCCTACCAATCTATCCCCCTAGGAGCATGCGTGTAGTACTTTGTTTCGATAACTAATAGATTTTTGCAATAAGTATGTGAGTTCTTTATGACTAATGTTGAGTCCATGGATTATACACACTCTCACCCTTCCACCATTGCTAGCCTTTCTAGTACCGCGCAACTTTTGCCGGTACCATAAACCCACCATATGCCTTCCTCAAAACAGCCACCATACCTACCTATTATGGCATTTCCATAGCCATTCCGAGATATATTGACATGCATCTTTCCACTGTTCCGTTTATTATGACACACTTCATCATTGTCATATTGCTTTGCATTATCATATAGTTGACATCATATTTGTGGCAAAGCCACCGTTCATAATTCTTTCATACATGTCACTCATGAGTCATTGCACATCCCGGTACACCACCGGAGGCATTCATATAGAGTCATATTTTGTTCTAAGTTTTGAGTTGTAATTCTTGAGTTGTAAGTAAATAAAAGTGTGATGATCATCATTATTAAAGCATTGTCCCATGTGAGGAAAGGATGATGGAGACTATGATTCCCCCACAAGTCGGGATGAGACTCCGGACGAAAAAAAGAGAGAGAAAAGAGGCCATAAAAAAGAAGGCCCAAAAAACAAAAAAAAACAAAAGAAACAAAAAAAATGAGAGAAAAAGAGAGAAGGGGCGCAATGCTACTATCCTTTTACCACACTTGTGCTTCAAAGTAGCACCATGATCTTCATGATAGAGAGTCTCCTATGTTGTCACTTTCATATACTAGTGGGAATCTTTTATTATAGAACTTAACTTGTATATTTCAATGATGGGCTTCCTCAAAATGCCCTAGGTCTTCGTGAGCAAGCAAGTTGGATGCACACCCACTTAGTTTCTTTTGTTGAGCTTTCGTATACTTATAGCTCTAGTGCATCCATTGCATGGCAATCCCTACTCACTCACATTCATATATATTGGTGGGCATCTCCATAGCCCGTTGATACACCTAGTTGATGTGAGACTATCTTCCTCCTTTTTGTCTTCTCCACAACCATCATTCTATTCCACCTATAGTGATATATCCATGGCTCGCGCTCATGTATTGTGAGAAGATTGAAAAGGTTTGAGAACATCAAAAGTATGAAACAATTGCTTGGCTTGTCATCGGGGTTGTGCATGATTTAAATATTTTGTGTGATGAAGATAGAGCATAGCCAGACTATATGATTTTGTAGGGATAGCATTCTTTGAGCATGTTATTTTGAGAAGACATGATTACTTTGTTAGTATGCTTGAAGTATTATTATTTTATGTCAATATTAAACTTTTGTATTGAATCTTATGGATCTGAATATTCTTGTCACAATAAAGAAAATTACATTGATAAATATGTTAGGTAGCATTCTTACATCAAAAATTCTGTTTTTATCATTTACCTACTCGAGGACGAGCAGGAATTAAGCTTGGGGATGCTGATACGTCTCCAACGTATCTATAATTTTTTATTGTTCCATGCTATTATATTACCCGTTTTGGATGTTTATGGGCTTTATTATACACTTCTATATTATTTTTTGGGACTAACCTATTAACCGGAGGCCCAGCCCAAAATACGGTTTTATTGCCTATTTCAGTGTTTCGAAGAAAAGGAATATCAAATGGAGTCCAAACGGAGTGAAACCATCGGGAGAGTTATTTTTGGAACGGAAGCAACCCAGGAGACGTAGAGTAGACGTCAGGGAAGCTTTGAGGAAGCCACGAGGCAGGGAGGCGCACCCTACCCCCTGGGCGCGCCCCCACCCTCGTGGGCCCCTCGTGGCTCCACTGACTGTCTTCTTCCGCCTATATATGTCCATATACCCTAAAAACATTGGGAAACAGAATAGATCAGGAGTTCCGCCGCCAGAAGCCTCCGTAGCCACCGAAAACCAATCTAAACCCGTTCCGGCACCCTGCCGGAGGGGGCAATCCCTCTCCGGTGGCCATCTTCATCATCCCGGTGCTCTCCATGACGAGGAGGGAGTAGTTCACCCTTAGGGCTGAGGGTATGTACTAGTAGCTATGTGTTTGATCTCTCTCTCTCTCTCTCGTGCTCTTGAGTCGGCACGATCTTGATGTATTGCGAGCTTTGCTATTATATTTGGATCTTATGATGTTTCTCCCCCTCTACTCTCTTGTGATGAATTGAGTTTTCCTTTGAAGTTATCTTATCGGGTTGAGTCTTTAAGGATTTGAGAACACTTGATGTATGTCTTGCATGTGTTTATCTATGGTGACAATGGTATATCACGTGATACACTTGATGTATGTTTTGGTGATCAACTTGCGAGTTCCGTGACCTCGTGAACTTATGCATAGGGGTTGGCACACGTTTTCATCTTGACTCTCCGGTAGAAACTTTGGGGCACTCTTTGAAATTCTTTGTGTTGGTTGAATAGATGAATGTGAGATTGTGTGATGCATTTCGTATAATCATACCCATGGGTACTTGAGGTGACATTGGAGTATCTAGGTGACATTAGGGTTTTGGTTGATTTGCGTCTTAAGGTGTTATTTTACTACGAACTCTAGGTCTGTTTGTGACACTTATAGGAATAGCCCAACGGATTGATCGGAAAGAATAACTTTGAGGTGGTTTCGTACCCTACCATAATCTCTTCGTTTGTTCTCCGCTATTAGTGACTTTGGAGTGACTATTTGTTGCATGTTGAGGGATAGTTATATGATCCAAATATGTTATTATTGTTGAGAGAACTTGCACTAGTGAAAGTATGAACCCTAGGCCTTGTTTCAACGCATTGCAATACCGTTTGTGCTCACTTTTATCATTAGTTACCTTGCTGTTTTTATATTTTCATATTACAAAAACCTATATCTACCATCCATATTGCACTTGTATCACCATCTCTTCGCCGAACTAGTGCACCTATGCAATTTACCATTGTATTGGGTGTGTTGGGGACACAAGAGGCTCTTTGTTATTTGGTTGCAGGGTTGCTTGAGAGAGACCATCTTCATCCTATGACTCCCACTGATTGATAAACCTTAGGTCATCCACTTGAGGGAAATTTGCTACTGTCCTACGAACCTCTGCACTTGGCCAACAACATCTACAAGAAGAAGGTTGTGTAGTAGACATCAAGATCTTTTCTGGCGCCGTTGTCGGGGAGGTTAGCGCTTGAAGGTATATCTTTAGATCTTGCAATCGAATCTTTTTGTTTCTTGTTTTATCACTAGTTTAGTCTATAAAAGAAAATCATTAAAAGTGGAATTGAGGATACCTCATATGCTTCATCTTTTTAATGTCTTTCATGAAAATAAGGATTCTGATAATTGTGCCAAAGTGTTAGAAGAAGAATGCATTAGAATGTTTGGCACTAAATATTTGAGCGCGACCGAGCTCGTTCGGAAGCGGGAGGAGCGACGTGTCCAGCGGTGACCTCAGCTTAGGCTGAGGCGGGCTGCAACGACAGCGGCGGCGAGCAGAGGTGGCGGCGGTGCTCGAGACCTCGCCAGAAACGGGCTATGGGGCACCGTTTGGCCTGCGCGATAGTGCGTTCGAAAGCGAAGGCGAAGCCGCGTCGTTATGGGGCTACGGCACGGCTGGATCGGGAGTGCATCGACGACGACGGCCTCAACGGTGGAGGTCGGAGCTCGGGCATGGGTGGAATCGGGCTAGGAGCACGGGCGGAGGCGCGGCGAGGTGCGCTAGGCTGCTCGAAGCGTGCTGGGCACGGTGTCGTGCTCGACAGAGATCAACGGCGAGCATGGCCACACAGCTACGGAGCGGGGCAGCGACGAACTACGATGGTAGTGGCAAGCAAGCTAGAGAGGGAGGCGGCCTATGTGAGAGAGGGGAGAGGGGAATGAGCTCACCAGGTGGGCGCACGAAGGCCCGGCGAGCAAAAGGAGCGTAGTGACGTTGGTCGGAGTTGAAAGTGGCGGCAGCGACGACCGAGGAGGAAGACGAAGGGGATACGGCACTGGGCTAGCTCCTGCCTTGAGGTCGTCGGTGCAAACAAAGCAGCAAACGTACGCGGGCCTCGTGGACACGTCGGGCGGTGAGGAGGGCATGGTGGCCGCGGTGGCGCAGCGATGCGGCGACGAAAGTACGTCGAGGCGAGGTGGATCTAGAGAAGAGGAGCGGCGGAGGGAGCGAGGAGGGGGCAAGTGGGGTGAGTAGGACCAGGGCCCGAGGCGCTAGGGCATGGAGTCCTTATCCACTGAGGCGCCGGTGGCGAGGTGGATTCGGCGGAGACGCGACTCAGGCGCACACGGGGTCGGGTGAACAAAGAAGACGACTGGGGAGGAAGATGGGCTGGGCCTGGTCGGGTGGGCCGGTCTTTAGTTAGGTGGGCTAACAAGCCCAGTAGCTTAGGTCCTCCTCCTTTTCTTTTCTGTTTTCCATTTTCTCTTTTCCTTTTGCATTTTCTTTCGGTACCAAATGAGCTTTGTTATGAACAAAACTTGGCACATAAATCTAACACAATATATTGAGATGGAACAAAAAGTATGGGGTCAAAAGGAGTTGTCTAACCATTTTTAGAAATTGAAAAGGCCAAATTAATTACAGCTGGATCAAAAATTAATACGAGGGGGCATTTTGAGAATTCAAAAGAGGTTGGTTCCAACATGACAAATATCCAGGGATTATTTGCCACACCTTGAACATTTTTATTTGCATGTTTGACAAATTTGAAATTGGACTTTAATTTGAATTTGAATTTGAACCTAATGGAATCAAAGGAGGATTTAGCAGCACTAAAAATGATGACCTGGCACCATTAGCAGGGATTAATGTAGCTTAATTATCCGGGCGTACACCTTCGGAGACACCTGTAGAGCATCTTTATAATCACCCAGTTACGTTGTGAGTTTGATAGCACACAAGGTGTTCCTCCGGTATTCGGGAGTTGCATAATCTCATAGTCAAAGGATTATGTATAAGTCATGAAGAAAGCAATAGCAATAAAACTTAACGATCATTATGCTAATCTAACGGATGGGTCTCGTCCATCACATCATTCTCTAATGATGTGACCCCATTCATCAAATGACAACACATGTCTATGGTTAGGAAACTTAACCATCTTTGATTAACGAGCTAGTCAAGTAGAGGCATACTAGGGACACTCTGTTTTGTCTATGTATTCACACATGTATGATGTTTCCGGTTAATACAATTCTAGCATAAATAATAAACATTTATCATAATATAAGGAAATATAAATAACAACTTTATTATTGCCTCTAGGGCATATTTGCTTCACCCCCGAGCTTGTGGGGACCTCGAGGCTCAGTTCGCCCTAATTCTAGCGTTATAAATTCTGTAAAATCTAGAAACCCTAGAGCGAGATCGGAAACAATTTTATCGCCGTTGTAAGCCTCTGTTCTTCTGCGATCTCATCTGGAGGCCTTCGCCGGTACTCTGCCCGAAGGGGAATCGATCGTGGAGGCCATCTTCATCAACCTTGCTGCCTCCTGTGTGAGTCTCTCTCTCTCTCTCTCTCTCTCTCTCTCTCTCTCTCTCTCTCTGACCTTCAATACAATGATCTCTTCAGAGATCTATTCGATGTAATCTTTGCGGTGTGTTTGTTTGGATCCGATGAATTATGGGTTTATGATTATTCATTGAAAGTAATTGAGTCTTTTATGAGATTTATTATGTGTGATTTTATAGCCATGTATTTCTCTCCTATCTATCTATCTTCTTTGGCCAATTAGATTGATTTATTTTTAGTGGGAGAGGTGCTTGGTAGTAGGTTCAATCTTGTGGTGTCCTTACTCTGTGATAGCAGGAGTTGCAATGCACATATTTGTATTGTTGCTACTAAGGGTAAAACGATGGGGTACAATCATATTAATTCATTTTACTATGTCTACATTATGTCATCATGCTCCAAGCATTACTCTGTTTGTTATGAACTTAATACCTCAAGATGCATGCTAGATAGCTGTCGAGGGGTGGAGTAATAGTACTTCCTCCGTCCGGAAATACTTGTCGGGGAAATGGATGCACCTAGAAGTATTTAAGTTTTTAGATGCATCCATTTATATTCATTTCTGTGGCAAGTATTTCCGGGCGGAGGGAGTAGTAGATTTAGTAAAATTAATGGTCTACTTGCCTCGGATGTAATGCCTATATGTTGCCCAACAATAATTTGTTTACCCGTTGTTACTATGCTCATGACAGAGAGAGAGAGAGATGCACCTAGTGAACGCTATCACCCCTGGGTCCATTCACTTTATATTTACTAAACCCTAAAAAACCTTGCAGCAATTTATTATCTTTTATTTTACCTTTTATTTATCTATCTACCACTATCAAATTTGATCCTTACAATTAAGGAGTACAAGGGGATTGACAACCCTCTTGACCATGTTGGGTGCAAGTATTTGCTTTGTGTGTGCAGGTAACCTTTGTCTTGTTTACTTGGTGTCTCCTACTAATTCGATAACCTTGGTGCTTAACTGAGGGAAATATTGTCTGCTACTATACTACATCACCCTTCCTCTTCGGGGAAATCCCAACGCCTATCACAAGTAACACTTATCAACAACAAATTAACACCTATGCATTGAGGACTTTAGTTGCTAAACTTTTTAATACGCTTAACACCTCATCTTAGGCTGGCCATAGTGGGGGTATCTTAGCCGGTATCATGCACTCGGGGATAGCAAACATGCTGATATGGTAGAGAATTAAAGAGGGGAGAGAGGATTAGAGTAACATAGGTAGACAGCGTAACATAATAAATGTTATACTACTTTGTGTCATGCTTGACCATAAATAAGATCATATATGATACTATGCACTATGAAGGCAGTATCACACACTAGTATCATATGCATACTACTACTATATGATACTCCCCACTATGAGTAGGCTAAGCAACTGTGCATTGGAAGAGACCTTTGGGCATTCTCAATGCTTGTATCTTAGCATGGTTTCATAGGTAAAAATCAGATGTGGCAACCTATTTAATGAGGAAAGAGAGAGTAACCATATCTTAAGGACCCGGATAAGTACCACACGTCAGCTATGAGCATATGGCAACTCCGCGCATTTTTTATTGCAAGTTTAGTGATGCAAGTATGGCAACTCATGACCACTTTCGTGCTTTAGTTCATTTTGACAGAAACTTATCATCTGTCGTTGGAATTTTCCATTCTTACGTCACTAGAATTGTCATCAAAAAGCGTCAAGGCCAGAGTGCCACACACCTGATGTGTGGCACTTATCATTTTGGTATCTTAATAGAAATGATGCATGACACTCATTTTGATATTATAGAGAATATTAATTGAGTGTCACAATTAATATCCTTCCTAATATCGACATGCACTTATTATTCTGTATAATTCTTAATAACGAACCAAAAACCAATCCCGACATTAACCAAGTAGTTAACGTGCAATTAATATCCTACATAATATCAACATGCACTTTATATTCCCTATAATAACAACATGTATTGGACGAACACATTTAGTTAATGTCGGGATTGGTTTTTGGTTCGTTGTTAATTGCATGCTAAACATGTTGAGCACTCAACATTGGAACAATGTAGGCCGTTCGATTGACATGGTTTGATGGCCAAAATTAGCTGGATCTGATCCTTTATTTTTTTATAGTGCTATAGGTAGACTTGCTATAAATACCCCCCCCCTCCAAAATATAAGATGTATCATTTACAAAAAATTCAAGCCTCTCTATCTTTGACCAAGTTTATAGACAAAAATATCAGTGTCTAGAATACCAAATCAATGCCACTAAGTTCACCATGAAATATATTTTTATATTTTATATATTTAGTATTGTAAATAGGTAAAATTGTGTCTATCATAGCTTACCACAAAACTTGTTTAGACTTGCTAAGCTTTTAACTGTTTAAAGGTTTTAAAAAATATGAGATAAAATAGTGGAGCATCACTTTAATGTAATAAGATGATCCAACAGAGAGATTGTGAAAATATGCATTTATGTGTCCTCACAAAAAAACCATTTCATCCCACTACAACATAAATATATATTGAACTTTTTATTTGTCTAGGACACATACAATTGTATTTTTAATCGCCTGTTGGATCATGTTATATTATAGGTGCATTGTTTCAGTATTTTTGAGAACTTTTACATCGTCGAAATCCTTAACTAGTATTGTGGTAAATTATGATAGAAAATCCTATTCCATGGTAAATTTATATGTTTTTCTATAAATTTGGTCAAACATAGACAATGTTTGACTTTTTGAAAACTTATAGACCTTATATTTAGGAACGGACGGAACACAATATTGACGAAGTAATTATCAAAACTAATGCACAAAAAGCGGGTGTGCCATTAAATAGGGATGGTGTGGGTAAACCCCACCTACCCAACCACATGTTGTCTTTATTTGTGAGCGTGGCATAAACAACTACAACTACCGCCTCAATTCACGTAAGGATGATACTTTGGACATCGATCCGGTTTTTGAAATATAACTTTGATGATTAAATTTTATTATAAAACAAAAATTGTAATATGAAAACGTTTTTCAAAATGGGCAGAAAGTTTGGAGTATAAGGATTACTCACTTCTCCACATAATAAGATTGTGGTAGAGGAGTGGTTATTGATAGTAGTAACAGCTTTGGCTTTGTTGGTGTCATTCGGTTCTATTTTTTCCAATATTATATTCACTCAGTTCATATTGACATGGCACACATACATTTCGAGCTTTAACTCAAACAAAAAAATGTGAATAATGTGTTACAAACATTATACTATTCATTTTGCAGTAAAATGTGTTGTTTCCACTTGTATATTTTCTCTTATGACATATAATTAATATATTATCGGTGAAACCGACTATCAAAGTCAAACTATGACTTTCATGATAGTATATTTGAGGTTAAACTTTAACCATCAATCCGAGCAACAAAACGTGGAGTATGTGTTACAAACATTATACTATTCAAATTGCAGTCAAATGTGGTTCTCTATTTTGTATTTCTTGTGACTAGTAAACATTGTCAATGCATGTGATATTGGGTAGAATATTAATAGCATGCTGATATTAGGTAAGGATATGAATTGAGTAATTACGTGGTTAATGTCAGAATTTGTTATTTAATACGGTATTAATTGCATGCAAAACATGCTGACCACTCAACATTGGAGCAATGTAGGCCCTTCGATTGGCATGATTTGATGACTGAGATTAGCTGGACCCGGCCCTTTGTTTATATTATAGTGCTATAGATAAATTTATAATTACTTCCTCCGTTTTTATTTACTCCGCGTATTAGCTTTGGTCAAAGTCAAGCTTTGTAAACTTTGACAAAGTTTGTAGACAAAAATATTAACATATACAACAACAAATCAATACTATTAGGTTCATTATTGAATGTACTTTCGCATTATATAGATTTGTTATTGTAACTATTTATATTCGTTTCTATAAACGTGGTCAAACTTTACAAAGTATGATTTCAGTCAACTCTAATATGCAGAGTAAATAAAAACGAAGGGAGTATTATATTATTGATGATCAAAATTTATGCACAAAAAACGAGTGCACCATTAAATAGGGATGGTGGGTACACCTCATCTCACCTACCAACCACATGGTGACATGGTGCCTTTATTTATGAGTGTGACATAAACAACTACAATTACTGCCTCAATTCATGTAAAAAACGATGCTTTGGACATCAATATGGTTTTCAAAATATAACTTTGACAATTAACTTTTATTATAAGTAAAAAGTGTAATATGAAAACCTTTTTCAAAATAGGCAGAAAGTTTGGAGTATAAGGATTACTCACTTCTCCACTTAATACGATAATGCAGAGTCAGTTTGACCTTCATTGTTATTATCTTTATAATATTATAAAGCGGGGTTGGGATTGTTCTTTTGTACATCACCCACCCATCCCCTTGATCCCCCTCTCAGTTTTGACCCTCCCTCATATCTCTGAGTTTTTCACCGTTTTTGTTGAAAACCGCCTTAACTGTCCTACGTTTTATTGACTTAGCAAATAAGATCATGTTTTCTTTGGCAAGACACTAAATGCTTACCAAATAAGATCCTAGAATTCATTTGGGAAGATAAATAATGGGTAGGATTTTATTTGGTAAACACTTATTTACACAATCGTATTAATACGAGCATGTAAATCACGGACTGACTAACGTTCTAGAATACTTGGTCAAAGGTAGGCTCAAAAAACGCATTAGACCCTATATAGATGGAAGAAGTAGGTAAGGATATCAATTGTGAGTAATTATGTGGTTAATGTGAGAATTTGATATTTAATACGGTATTAATTGCACGCAAAACATGCCGACCACTCAACATTGAAGCAATCTACGTCGTTCGATTGACATGATTTGATGGCTGGGATTAGTTGGATCCGGCCCTTTGTTTCTACTCCCTCCGTTCCTTTATATAAGGTGTATTTATTTTTTGATAAATTTTCACAATGTAAGGTGCATTTCTTCTAAATCCTCATAATTCCCTTTTTATCCCTCCTTCAGAAAGAGGAAAGTATCTCTCTCTCTCTCCTGATTTCCTGTATCTCTCTTTGTATCAAAAGAAGGAAACTATCTCTTCCTTGATTGCATGTATCTCTTACTTTCCCGGACTCACTAATTTACTTGTCACTAACCAACAAATTTGTCAAGGGTACTTTTGTCCTAACACCTCTATAATTATGCGCCTTGATTACCGTGCCCAAAATAATACACCTTACATAAAGGAATGGAGGGAGTATTATAGTGCTATAGATAGGTTTATAATTAATATATTATTGATGATCAAACTTTATGCATAAAAAACAAGTGCACCATTAAATAGGGACGGTGGGTACACCTCATCTCACCTACCAACCACATGGTGCCTTTATTTATGAGTGTGACATAAACAACTACTCCCTTCGTTCAGGTGCATAAGTCATCTTACGAAAACTAAATAATCTCAAAACACATATGCGTGATGCATTAACTCTCATCTTGTTTCTTATTTTTGACATAAATAAAGGGATCAACAAATAAAAGATGTGAGGCGTGTATGCTATGATATTAATTACTCCTTCCGTTCTGAATTATTTGTCGCAGGTATGGATGTGTCTAGATGTATTTTAGTTCTAAATACATCCATTTCTGAGACGAGTAATTTGGAACGGATGGAGTAGTAAATAAACATTAAGTTCTCTCGTTTTCCTTCCATCTTGGTCGCGGTGCACAACCTAATATGACTTATGCACCTAGACAAATGGAGTACAATTACTGACGCAATTCATGTAAAAGATGATACTTTGGACATCGATATGGTTTCAAAATATAAGTTTGACGATTAACTTTTATTATAAGTAAAAAGTGTAATATGTAATCCCTTTTCAAAATAGGCAGAAACTTTGGATTATAAGGATTACTCACTTCTCCACTTAATAGGATAATGCAAAGTGAGTTTGACGTTCATTGTTATTATCTTTAATATTAAAGCTGGGTTAGGATTATTCTTTCGCACATCACCCACCCCTCCCCTTGTCTCCCCCTCTCTCAGTTTTGATTCCTCCCTCCTATCTCTTAGTTTCCCTTGTTTTCCTTGAAAACCGCCTTAACCACCCCACGTTTTATTGACTTAGCAAATAAGATGATGTTTTCTTTGGCAAGGCACTAAATGCTTACCAATAAGATCCTAAAATTCATTCGGAAAGATAAATAATGGGCAGGATCTTATTTGGTAAACATTTATTTACACAATCTCATTAATATGAGTATGTAAATCACGGACTAACGTTCTAGAATATTTATATTTGTTGCAATGCATGGACAATTACTCTAGAAAAAAGTTGTAGATAAAATGTGCAGTGGTTATCACAGTTTTAACCTAACTTGCTCGATCCACGGCGAAATTAGCGCGCTGGCCCGTCGCCCGCTTCGACGATGGCCCCCGTCGTCAGTCAGTAGATTTAATCAATGCGCGCGCCCGTTCGGGAAAGCCGGTAAAAGAGCGCCATGAATATAGCCAGCTCGAAAGGGAGTAAATACCGGGCCAGAACGAAGGAAGCACCGCAGTGGCCCAGAAAAGAGGCGACGACAAGGACACACATCGTCTCCAGCACGGTTGCCGCACCCGATCCGGCCTCCCCCCCTCCTCGGACTCCGGCCCCGGCCCCGGCCGCCGTTTCGCGGGCTTTTCTCTCTCCTTGTGGACCACAGAACCCCCGCCCCGGGCCCGCGCGTCAGTCTCGCGGGGCGTCGGCATAAACCCCCCGCCCCACGCCCGCTAACCGCGAGAGCGTCAGGGAGTAGGAGTAGGAGTAGTACCATACCCCTGCTGACTCCTCCTACCCCCACCTGACTGACGACTCTCGCCTCCGCCGTTCCGGAAACAGACTCGCTCTCGGCTCTCCCCTCCCCGCCCCGCCCCCCATGGATCGCGCCGCTCGCCGCCGCGCCCGCGCCGGCGGAGGTGCCCCGGCGGCGCCCTCCACTCGCGCGCGCCGCCGCGACGACGCCGGGACGATCGTCATCGACCTCGACGACGACGGGGCGGCCCCTGCGGCCGCTGCTGCCGCGAGCAGGCGCTCTTCTTCCTCCTCCTCCTCGGCGGCGGCGATGCCTGTGCCGCTGGTGGGGGCGGTGGCGACGCGGACCCGATCGAGGAGGCTGGCGATGCAGCCGCCGGCGCCGGAGGAGGCGCCGACGGCCAAGCGGAGGAGGAAGGGGGCGACGAGCGCGGATGCCGACGGCGGCGGTGGGAGCAAGGGCGCCGGCTCCTCCAAGTCGGAAACGAGACCGAATCGTCGAGGGCGCCCCCCGCGGGCCTCAGTGAGGAGCAAGGAGGCAGAGGCGGAGGCGGATGCGCCCGCCTGTGGAGACTGGGTGGAGGTGTCCCGGGGCGATGGCTGTGACGACAGCGCGCGGCGAGGTGATGATGCTTCTGACGATGATAATGGCGAATCTCGCGCCGACGAGGCATGCGGCATTGGCCAGGGGAGCGATGAGCATCACAGTGCCGCTAGTGGGAATCGAATCAATCAGCATCAGGGGAGTGGGGCGGTCAATGGTTCGAATTCGTGTCATGCGATGAATGAGGTGGTATCAGGCGATGCAGGGGGGCTTAAAGGTCGTGGGAACGAGGGAGGCGGGCTCGGTGTTGGTTTTCATGTGGATGAGGAGCACATGAATGAAAAGGATACAGTAGGCTGTGGAAACAGGGAGCTGCCGACTGCGGATGCGATGATGGGTGACGAGGCCGCAGCGTCTGAAGATGACTTTGGAGATTACTATGACGACGAAATGTTGGAGGAAAGACTGGTGGCAGATCTGATCCGTACTTACAGTAATGGTGGTAATTTGGAGGCAAGTAATGGTGCTTACGGCGATGGTGGCGATCTGGAGGAATCCGAGGATGAGATGGGATTCACTGATGATGGTGATGATGACGATTCTATGCACGATGCAGATGAATGTGGCATGTCTGAACCAATCAACGGCGATGCTAAGGCGCCAACCAACGATGATGCTAAGGCGGGAACGCAGGATCCGGTGGATCACAAGGTTGTTGCTGGTGAGGTTAGGTGCCATGAGGAGGATGAGGAGGAAGAAGATGTTATCAAGGATGAGGTGGATACTAAGCGAGAAGGACCTACGGGCTTTAATCAAGGGAGATCGCATATAGAAATTCTTGATTCTGACGAGGAAGTAAAAGTGCTCAATGATGCCAGTAAGGCCTCGAAGAAGAAACCGTTGCTGCGAAAAAAGGAACCTGTCGTGCCATGTGTTGCATGGAGGACTCGGTCATTATGGGGGCTTAAGCAAGATAGGTTGTCGTACAATGCGTATTTTGAGGAGTTGTCTGATGAGCCAGAAGAGGAGGATGATTCAGAAGTGGAACTGGATGGCGAGGATGATGACAGTGCCGATGATGACAATAGTGCCAGTCATGATTCAGAAGTGGAACTGGAAGAAGAGGATGCAAACAAGAAAGCGAAAGAGGAAGAAGAGGCCGAAATGAGAAAACGCAAGAAAGAAATTGCCTCATCTTTGGCTAAAATAAGGGCCGGGCCTTTGCCTCTTTATACAAATACAGGGAAGAGAATACGAAAAGCAACCCCAAACAGCTGCAACAACTCAAAGCGACGGAGGAGGATACAAACCCACCACAGAATTGACTCATCTGATGATGAGATAATTGATCATACTGTAGCAGATGGTTTCAAGTGGGAGGTTCACAAAAAACCAGGGATTCAACCACTGAACTTTGATAAAGATGGCAGTGAGGGTCCAGTGGGCAATGACATTACACAGCATCAGAAGCAGACACATTTTACTTGGGATCTTGAGAGGAGGAAAAGGCTGAAGCTTGAAACGACGACTAAGGAACGTCAATTGTTTGAGCGGCATTTGGACTCGGATTCTAGCCCATCCAGTTCGGATCAGAATAAAAGGCATGGCGATGATAGCAAAACTGGGAAGGAAAAGAAGCATTTGTCATCAAAATCTGGAAAATCTGCCAAGAAGTTCAGCCGTTCAGGTTCAAAAATGCTAAAGCGACAGTCACTTCTGAAGCTTCTGATGGATAAGATGAGTGGCGATAAAGATGGAGGATTCTCTCCTTTTGACCAGCATCTTCAGTTCGACTATAATTTCAAGGATCCTCATCCATTGGTATTCTCATTTGGCACTGAAAATTCCACACCAGCTGACATACCAGAGCAAAATGCTAAAGAAAATATGCTGTGGGGTGACTTTGACTTTGCTTTAGAGTCAGAGAATATTGGAACCTACTATGATGACGAGGTAAGTTTGTATTGCAGCATGACAATTGTCTCTGACCTTGCAGATGCATGACTGTTATTCTTCTAGTTTCCTTAGTGGTGTTGATTTGATTATGTTAACCAGTCCTTTTTTTTAAAGTAGGTATTGAATTATTTTAAAATTTATGTAGTTGTTTAACTAGACCTGGCTATAAGCTAATAACTGCACAGACTGAGCTGTATCGAGATGATATCCGATCTGAATATATAACATGATTAACTTCGGAAGGCTCAGACTAGACCAGTTTGAGGAACATGGAGCTTAAGATTCACGCTGATCAAGAAAGAAAAAGGGATTTCACCTAATGTGACGCTGACCCATCATAGCTTCATCCCTGTATCCTCAGATAAAAGAACAGGACTAGTTTCATAAGTTCAATGTTTACCAATATTTTAATGGAACACACTTTGAGAGTGATTATCTCTGCTTGGCATAATCGGCTAATGTTGACACAGAACATACTTTATGCTACTGAAGTACTAACAGATGTACCTCTGAACATTTGTTTCTTTTCCATAGAAACTAAAGATTCCTTAATGCTATCTGTGTATTACACTAGAAATGTTACATCCAGGAGAATCTGGTCAACTTTAACTATATAATGCACCATATTACTCCTCCTAGAATTTCTATTTGTCGCATGCTTATATTTACAGCATGTTGAAATGATTAGCCTGTATTATATTGCAGCACCAAGGAGAGAGCAATGTGCTAGATCTTGGACTACCTTCTAAAACACCTTGTTCTCGAGGGAAGCATGAATTTATTATTGACGACCAAATAGGAATCAGATGTAAATACTGCTCCTTGGTAAATCTGGAAATCAGATTTGTTTTACCGTCAATGGTGAGCCATGTATTTTTTCTCTCGAAATTTTAGCTCACTCCACAACACAAAGGTAAGTTTCATCAGTTAACTCCTTTCATTTCAGGTCTCAAATTACGCAGAAAAAACTCCTTGGCGAA
This sequence comes from Triticum aestivum, assembly GCF_018294505.1. Lineage (NCBI taxonomy): Eukaryota > Viridiplantae > Streptophyta > Magnoliopsida > Poales > Poaceae > Triticum > Triticum aestivum. Next base: position 436,919,730 of record NC_057794.1, read on the forward strand.
ATGGATCTTGTTTGAAGGAAGCGTTGATGTATCATGATCTTTGTGAACAAGCTGGAAGTGTTGACGGGCAATCTCAAGATTTCCATCTATATGGAACAGTATGGGATCTCATCCCTGGTGTCATTACTAGTATGTATCAGCATCAACGCGAAGCATTTGAATTTATGTGGACAAATCTAGTTGGTGATATTAGGCTTGATGAGCTGAAGCATGGAGCTAAACCTGATGTTGTTGGAGGATGTGTGATCTGTCATGCCCCAGGGACAGGAAAGACACGTTTAGCTATTGTTTTTATCCAGACATATATGAAGGTATTTCCAGACTGTCGGCCAGTGATTATTGCACCTCGCGGGATGCTCTTTGCTTGGGAAGAGGAGTTCAAAAAATGGGACGTCAATGTTCCTTTCCATATAATGAACACTACAGATTTTTCAGGGAAAGAAGACAGAGACATATGTAGGCTAATAAAGAAAGAGCATCGGACAGAGAAGTTGACGAGGCTTGTAAAACTGCTTTCATGGAACAAGGGTCATGGTATTCTTGGAATAAGTTATGGTCTGTATATGAAACTAACATCGGAAAAAAAATCTGGCTGCACTGAAGGGAACAAAGTAAGAACTATTCTTCTCGAGAACCCTGGTTTGCTTGTGCTAGATGAAGGACACACACCTAGGAACGAGCGCAGTATTATGTGGAAGACATTGGGAAAAGTTAAAACTGAGAAGCGCATAATTCTGTCAGGAACTCCTTTCCAAAACAATTTTCTTGAGCTTTATAATATACTCTGTTTGGTAAGGCCTAGGTTTGGTGAAATGTTTTTGACTGAAAAAAAAGTGGGCAGAAGGCACTATGTCTCAAAGAAGCGACAGGATAAGTTTTCTGACAAATACGAAAAAGGAGTTTGGGCTTCATTAACTAGTAATGTAACTGATGATAATGCAGAGAAAGTTCGATCAATACTGAAGCCATTTGTTCATATCCATAATGGCACCATTCTTCGAACTCTTCCAGGGCTCAGAGAGAGTGTGATTGTTCTGAAACCTCCTCCTCTTCAGAAGAGTATCATTAGAAAGGTGGAGAATATTGGGTCTGGTAATAATTTTGAACATGAATATGTTATTTCCTTGGCTTCGACACATCCTTCTCTTGTAACTGCCATCAACATGTCCGAAGAGGAAGCTTCACTTATTGATAAACCTATGCTTGAGAGATTAAGGTCAAATCCTTATGAAGGGGTTAAAACAAGATTTGTAATTGAAGTCGTTCGTTTGTGTGAAGCACTGAAAGAAAAGGTATTGATCTTTAGTCAATTTATTCAGCCATTAGAATTGATAAAAGAACACCTTAGCAAGCTTTTCAAATGGAGAGTAGGGAAAGAGATTCTCCAAATGGATGGGAAGATCCAACCACGATATCGTCAGACGTCAATTGAAGTTTTCAATAATCCAGATAGTGATGCGAAGGTGTTACTTGCATCTACAAGAGCTTGCTGTGAAGGGATTAGCCTAACCGGAGCTTCAAGAGTTGTTCTTCTAGATGTGGTTTGGAATCCCGCTGTGGGAAGGCAAGCTATCAGTAGGGCATTTAGGATAGGACAGAAGAAATTTGTATATACATACAATTTAATAACTTATGGAACAGGTGAAGGTGACAAGTATGATAGGCAAGCAGAAAAGGACCATTTGTCTAAGTTGGTCTTCTCTCAAGAGGATGAGTTCAATAATGTCAGGAACATGCTATCAAAAGCTGAAATGGATCACTGTTCTAAGTTGATATCTCAGGATAAGGTTCTGGAGGAGATGACCTCCCATGACCAGCTAAAAGGCATGTTCTTAAAGATACACTATCCACCAACTGAGTCAAACATGGTTTTCACTTACAATCAGATTGCCCCTGAGTTGAGTTAATGGTAACATTGGCATCAGTTTGATTAATACTAACAAGGTATGCTCTTAAACGTAGGATATCTTCATGTAATTAATGTATCAATGATAGTGGTGTAGCCTTCCATCAGTTCTATAATTCTGTGGATGCTAGCATTATTTTGATTCCTCTTGTTTGCTGTCATATATAGAGTTCCATTTATAGCATAAATTTTGTATGGTTAGTTGATGTCTCTATCTGAGAATGACTGTATTGTCATATGTTATTTCCCTAGTTAAAGAATGCCAAGACTTGGAAACTGTATTCTGATAATGTGTGCATATAAAAGAGCCAACTTGGGATACCATGGTACTGCGTCATGGAATCTTAGTTTGGCTCTGCATCTTACAAGAGGAAATGGACCTATAAGTTTTTGTGCAATGCTATAAGCCTGAAAAGAAAAAAGATTCAGCCTTCATTTCATTGTCTGATACGCTCAGTGTTTACTATCTGATGTACCGAAAATTTGTTGGTTAACAGCTTCTTTATCACTTACAGTACTTATGTCTGCTCATCGAGTCATTTATACCGATGCCAGCAAAATGAAATAAAGGAGCCTACCACATGTTTTCATGGTCAGAGGCTACTAGATCATAGTACTTCTATGCAGAACGCGTTTTCAAGTATGCAGAGTGTTCATATTGCTTTGTGTTAACACTTGTCTACATAGGGAGATATCTGCAGCAGTCACATGTATACATGACGTCCTTTAGTGGCTGGCCTTCGCTTGCTAACTCAAGTATGGTGGCAGCTGCCAATATTCGCAGATGATGCGTAAGTACCCCTTCAGCTACTATTCAGCTATACTATCTACTTTGTATGGAAGCATGTTTTAGCATAGTAAACTTTTTCTTCGTCCTATGTCTTCTATAGACTGAGCTTTGTTGCATGAGAATGGTGACTACTGACTAGATATATAAGCTCAACATAAGATGGGCTAATAAACCTGCTTCACTAGGTTGTGTCTAGATATGTTCTCTGGGTGTTGTAATAACTAGTAGCAGAACCACTCATTTTCCATTTTGTCTGTGTATATCTAAATATTTTCCCCAACTCTTTGCCCACTGTGAACTTCAAAAGAGCTGTTTGTCTTTTTTGTGTGTCTTGTCAGTCCTAATATTTTTCTTTGTTTTGTACCAGCAAACAGTAAGATTTTTGTTTGGAACAAACTGTAGGTTGACCGTTATTACTGCACCATTATTTTGCTTTATGGAGCACTGTTTAGCATATGAGATATATGACTTTTACAAAAATGACTGACTTCTTTGGATGTCGTTGGTGTTTCTACAGTTGTGTGTGGGTGTTTGAAAAGAACATGAGAGGGATGAGTCTTTATAGGTTTACAGCTAATGAACACCACATTACTCAACAAATTCCACCATGTCATAGGCTCATAGCACAATTCTAGTCCTAAGCACCTTCAAATATTTGCCCAGCAAGCACCACTGGACAGCTGCTCCTTCTTTTTTATTCGTATCATGCTGGTTTTGTTTCTGAAAGAACGAAGACAAGCATGTGCACATGCTTCTCAGTAACTTTTTGACATATCTCTTGCAGGTTTTTCAGCAGTGCTTTCTGTGGTAGAGTGGGAGGGATCAGCACAATCTAGAGATGAATCGGTTTGATCTGTATCTGTTGCTTATTCTTGGCTGCTTGCTCAAAGTGAATCTCGAGACGTTTGGGAGCTACTGGATGTAACTGTAAAAACATGCAATGGGTTTTGCGCTAGAAAGGCCGCTGGTAGTGCTGTAGAGTCATGCTCAAACGTCTCTAGGTTAGTAATTTTCGCCAGCGAGTTGGAAAACAATGTCTGATCATCATTCAGTCATATGATGCTCAGTACCGCGGTTTAATTGAATAATCTATTGGCAAGTATTCCCGAGGGCAGATGGATATGGCCTTTCCATGATTTGTTCATGGCTTGATGTTGTGTTCTTCTCTGCGCACTTGATTAGAGTCAGATAACACCTGTGAAGATTTAACTTGCATACGGCGCGTCGCTGGTGTTGGTCCTTTGTGCGCAGGGCGTTGGAAGACATCCTTCCCCAATTCCACTTGAGTCCTGCCTTCGACTTACCAATGAAGACTTGGTCTTGTGTCAGATAGCTGCTCTGAAGTAGCCTTCAAGGTCATGATCCTGGACATCTGCAGGTTAGCCGTATGTTGTTGATTGCAGGCCAGGCACGGCCGGAGTCAATCCCACAAAACCACTACTCTCGCGGCGTGATTAGCTGTTGGCCATCACTTTATGATTTGTGAAAATGGTTCAGGCCGGCGAAAGCCCGCCGTAGCATTGTCAAAAACTACGATTTGTGACTGATTCATTGACGAAAAACCTATTTTTCATTGAATACAGTGACCGCTTGCTGAGTTTGTTTGGACAACGATTATGATAGATGAGGTCTGCTTGTCCGGCTGAGTTGGCAAAAAAATTCAAAAAAAAAAAATCTATGTGGACTGATTTGGTCTTTTTCCTCCTCTCCCTGTCCTTCCCCTCTCTCTTTGCATTATATCAAACACATTGTGTGGGATTAGGACCACACTGATCCATAGGTCCCTCCCGTGTGTGGGTTTTTGTGTTAGGCAACCTCGAGGTGATGTATGTCGCCATCGTTAGTTAGGGTTTGCCTTCTTGGCTGACATGCACTCTTCCCCCGTTGATGTGACGTGCTCAGCCTGTTCCTGACCACCCCTTCTCCTTCCCCAGTGAAACCCTAGTGTCTAGGTTAACATTTCCCCATCTCCACCCACCGCCTTTCGGGTGATCTATGACACACGATCATAAAACAAAATCCTCTAGTTGGTTCGATCTGATCCTGTTCTGCATCGATGGACAAGGTTGAGGGTATGTTGAAGGGTTGAAGTTGTCGGAGGCGGAGAGGAAGGGAATTAAGATCGATTGGCCAGGTTCGGTATGGTGGGCATGATTGAACAGAGAGGTATGACAAAGTTTTTCTCCGAGAAACCAACCTATGCGTACGCCCTCGCCCAGTCTCTGGGACGGGCAAGGAGCCTGCTGAGGGGTGTGGACTGCAGGGATATGGGGGAAAACTTCTACCTGTTTACATTCAGGCGAGAGCCGGATCAGAGGAAGGCTGAGGAGAGGGGGGGGGGGGGACGTGGACTTTTGAGAAGGATCTGCTACTGCTGGAGGGAATTTGTCCCATCCAGAAGTATCGAGGATTATGAATTCAAGTATGTCACTATGTGGGTAAGAGTGTATGATCTGTTGTTGGGTGATATGCAGCGTGATAATGGGAGTTGCTCGGAAATTTGATGGGAGAAACACGAGAGGTAGATGTGGGTCCTGATGGGATGGTAATGTGAAAGTTCATTCGAACCCGAGTAAAAATGTTAGTGGTTGAACCACTGATGAGAGGCAGTTAGGTTACTATAATGGTGTGGAGGGACGGGAAGGAGGGAAATATATGGGTCCACTTTGAATAAAAAAACTAGATGATACCCCGCGTATTGCGGCGGGGATTGGTTGCAATATTGTTGATGAAGGTTAAATGAAATAAAAATAGATATAACTCTATTTGATTATCATATAGTTGTAAATACATACTCCCTCCATTCCAAAATTCTTGTCTTAAATTTTTCTAAATACGGATGTATCTAGTTACATTTTAGTGTTAGATACATCCGTATCTAGACAAATTTAAGACAAGAATTTTGGGACGGAGGGAGTATAAAATATAGTAGTATTTTCCCATGCATGTTGAGAGAATATGATTAGTGTGATTCATGAGGTGCATGTGTGGTGAGTAGGGATATGTGCATGTTGAGAGAGAATATAAATATAATTTTCATGCATGTTAGGAGAAATAATTAGTGGTTGATGAGGTGGCATATATGGTGAGGTGGCATGGTGCATGTTGATAGAATTGAGATAGTGGGAGTATATAGGATACCTGCCAATTTTTTTGGTTTTGTGTCATGTTATGGGACATGGTGCTCAGGCATGCAAGATCAAACTTAAAAAAGTGAGGACTCCCAATATAGAAAGGGCAGAAGACATTTATAGAGAACAGGAAGGTGGGGGTGGTGAGGAGAGGAGTAGATGGAGTGGTGGAAGAGGAGATGGTAGTCGAGCAGGGGCGATAGCTATGGAAGATGGGGTGGGAGATCAAGGATTAGTGATATTTCATGGAAAAAGGTTAACACTAGACGAGGGAGCAACATTAGTGCGTCTTTGGGCAAGGATGACGAGGTTACTAGTCCTCTAAAAAATCTTTCGACTGCTCCAACAGAGCTTCTAAACTTGCATTTTTTTATGTTTCAGTTAGTAGGGAGATGGGAGCTGCTGAAGATGGGATAGGTGCCATGATAAGGAGGTGTAGGATAGAGTAGATGGCTCAAGGAGTGATCTTGCAGTATAGACGCAAAGAAGGAAGCACAAAGTGTGAGAAGAGAGAAAGAGGAATATAGAGAGGGCTAGGGCGGAGAAGGAGAAGGATAAGTGTTAGGGCATATCTCTCTCTAAGTGGTTTTGGTGTTGATGACAATGCGCTTTGCGGACTAACCGTGTGCATTGAGCATTTCAGATATTCTTATATATGGCACAAGACGGTTTTATTCCCCTCAGATATGGAAAGAGAAAAGACGGATTTTTCGACATTTCTTTTTGTTTGATTTGAGTCTAGGAAATATGTACTATTAAGAGGGGGTCCGTGTTAGAAGATATGAGTGGAATCAACACGTACACAACCTAAATTCACCAACATTCCCTTCCCCAACCTTGAAGCAATTCCCTGTTATGCCTGGTCTTACCGGCACAGGCTAAGCGGTAATACCGCTGGTACCCATAGTAGTACCGCTTATGCGCTACTTCCTCTAGTAGTGTCGTGGCTACTTCCGCTGTGTTCTCTGTTAGGCTTTCAGGAATTCATGGCAGTACTGCTTGGGCGATACTTTCGTGGATGTGCCCGTAGCACTACCATGGGGTTCTCTGTTAGCCCACTAGTAATTCGCGGTAGTACCGTTGTTGTTACATAATAGTACTACTTACGCGGTACTATCGCTCTGTCACCGTGTGAACTACCGTGGGATTTTCTATATGCCCATTGATAATTCGCGGTAGTACCGCTTATTGTAGCCGGTAGTACCGCTCCGGCATAATTTCCGTGCTGGTACCACTATGTACTCATTGGGCCACTTTGAATCTGTCATGCTTAGCAGCAGTACCGCTCCCCCGAGTGGTAGTACCGCTTGAGCACGAGCAGTGCATAACGGTTGGAATTTTGTACCCAATATATAAGGGGGTCTTCTTCCCCGAGAAGACTCACCTCTCCTTTCCCCATTTGCTCCATTGTTGCCCGAACTTAAACTCGCCCGATCTCCCTCCCTAGCCATCAAAACTGGTTGTTTGTCTAGGGTTTGGAGAAGAAGGCCCCTATCTTTCACCAAGAGATATTTGATTTCCCCCTACTATCCATTGTGGATCTTGTTACTCTTGGGTGTTTGGGCACCCTAGATGGAAGAGGTCACCTCGGAGCCACATTCCATTGTGGTGTTACGGGAGCCTCCAATTGAGTTATGGAGAGATCCCCAACCTTCTTTGTAAATAACCGATCACTGCCTTCAAGGGCACCACTAGTGAAATCACGACACCTTGCATTGTGCGAGGGCATGAGGAGAATAAGGTGGTCTTAGTGACTACTTGGGGAGCATTGTGCCTCCACACCTCTCTAATGGAGATGTACCTTCCCCAAAGGAGGGAATTTCGAAAACACATCCTCGTCTCAATCGACTCCACTAGCGGTTACTTCGTGCCTTTACTTTGTGCAAGCTTATAGTGTTTGTTTATCTTGTGCTTGCATTTGTTATTGTTGTGCTTGTCATATAGGTTGTTCACCTAGCTGCATATCCAGACAACCTGTTTTCTTGTTGAGCCTTAATATTGTTAAAAGAAGTTAAAGATTATTAGTGGCTTATTCACCCCCTCTAGTCGACCATACCGATCCTTTCAATAAGGAAGCCGCAACAACTGCTATTGGGAAAGCAGACAGACAAAAGGATGAGAATAAAATAGGAAAGAACGTTGGGAAATATAAGCGCACACCCAAGGCCGAGGGGGCAGTCTAAGAGCCACTGGGAGTGCATCTAGGGGCTAAGCGTGGGTTGATGGAGGTAGTGTTGGGGATCGTAGCAGAAATTTAAAATTTTCTATGCATCACCAAGATCAATCTATGGAGTATTCTAGCAACGAGGGGAATAGGAGTGCATCTGCATACCCTTGTAGATCACGAGCGGAAGCGTTCAAGAGAACGGGGATGATGGAGTCGTACTCGCCGTGATCCAAATCACCGATAACCAAGTGCCGAACGGACAGCACCTCCGCGTTCAACACAAGTACGGTCGGAAAGACGTCTCCTCCTTCTTGATCCAGCAAGGGGGAAGGATAGGTTGATGAAGATCCAGCAGCACGACGGCGTGGTGGTGGATGCAGCAGGTTCTCGGCAGGGCTTCGCCAAGCACCAACGAGCGGGAGAGGTGTTACGGGAGGGAGAGGGAGGCGCCAGGGGTTCAGGTGCGGCTGCCCTCCCACCCCTCCACTATTTATAAGTGGGGAGAGAGGGGGCCGGCCCCCCTAGAACCCATCTAGGGTTGGGGGCGGCGGCCAAGGGGGGAGGAGTGCCTCCCAAGTCAAGTGGAGGCCCTCCCCCTTAGGGTTTCCCCCCTCCCATGCGCATGGGCCTTGGGGGGGCTGGTGCCCCTGGCCCATTAAGGCTAGGGCACCCCCTTACAGCCCATGCTCCTGTATTGGATGTGGTGGAACATTTTCCGGACCTCCGGACCCCTCCAGAATCCTCCGGAACCTTCCGGAAGCTTCCCGGTACAATACCGGAAAAAACCGAACTTTTCCCGGAACCCGAAAAACAACTTTCCATATATAAATCTTTACCTCCGGACCATTCCGGAACTCCTCGTGACGTCCGGGATCTCATCCGGGACTCCGAACAACTTTCGGGTTACTGCATACTAATATCTTACAACCCTAGCGTCATCGAACCTTAAGTGTGTAGACCCTACGGGTTTGGGAGACATGCAGACATGACCGAGACGCCTCTCCGGTCAATAACCAATAGCGGGATCTGGATACCCATGTTGGCTCCCACATGCTCCTCGATGATCTCATCGGATGAACCACGATGTCGAGGACTTAATCAATCCTGTATTCAATTCCCTTTGTCAATCGGTACGTTACTTGCCCGAGACTCGATCGTCGGTATCCCAATACCTTGTTCAATCTCATTACCGGCAAGTCACTTTACTCGTACCGTAATGCATGATCCCGTGACCAACCCCTTGGTCACATTGAGCTCATTATGATGATGCATTACCGAGTGGGCCCAAGAGATACCTCTCCGTCATACGGAGTGACAAATCCCAGTCTCGATTCGTGCCAACCCAACAGACACTTTCGGAGATACCCGTAGTGTACCTTTATAGCCACCCGGTTACCTTGTGACGTTTGGCACACCCAAAGCACTCCTACGGTATCCGGGAGTTGCACAACCTCATGGTCTAAGGAAATGATACTTGACATTGCAAAAGCTCTAGCAAACGAACTACATGATCTTTATGCTATGCTTAGGTTTGGGTCTTGTCCATCACATCATTCTCCTAATGTGATCCCGTTATCAATGACATCCCCATGTCCATAGCCAGGAAACCATGACTATCTGTTGATCAACGAGCTAGTCAACTAGAGGCTCACTAGGGACATATTGTGGTCTATGTATTCACACATGTATTACGATTTCCGGATAATACAATTATAGCATGAACAATAGACAATTATCATGAACAAGGAAATATAATAATCTTTTATTATTGCCTCTAGGGCATATTTCCAACAGTCTCCCACTTGCACTAGAGACAATAGTCTAGTTACATTGTGATGAATCGAACACCCATGGAATTTTGGTGTTGATCATGTTTTGCTCTAGGGAGAGGTTTAGTCAACGGATCTGCCACATTCAGGTCCGTATGTACTTTACAAATCTCTATGTTTCCATTTTGAACACTTTCACGAATGGAGTTGAAGCGACGCTTGATATGCCTGGTCTTCCTGTGAAACCTGGGCTCCTTCGCAAGGGCAATAGCTCCAGTGTTGTCACAGAAGAGAGTCATCGGGTCCGACGCATTGGGTATGACTCCTAGGTCGGTAATGAACTCCTTCACCCAGACTGCTTCTTGTGCTGTCTCCGAGGCTGCCATATACTCTGCTTCACATGTAGATCCCGCCACGACGCTTTGCTTGCAACTGCACCAGCTTACTGCCCCACCATTCAAAATATACACGTATCCGGTTTGTGACTTAGAGTCATCCAGATCTGTGTCGAAGCTAGCGTCGACGTAACCCTTTACGACGAGCTCTTCGGCACCTCCATAAACGAGAAACATATCCTTGGTCCTTTTCAGGTACTTTAGGATGTTTTTGACCGATGTCCAGTGTTCCTTGCCGGGATTACTTTGGTACCTACCTACCAAACGTACGACAAGGTTTACATTAGGTCTGGTACACAGCATGGCATACATAATAGACCCTATGGCTGAGGCATAGGGGATGACACTCATCTCTTCTATATCTTCTACCGTGGTCGGGCATTGAGCCGTGCTCAATTGCACACCTTGCAATACAGGCAAGAACCCCTTCTTGGACTGATCCATATTGAACTTCTTCAATATCTAGTCAAGGTACGTACTTTGTGAGAGACCGATGAGGCGTCTCGATCTATCTCTATAGATCTTGATGCCTAATATATAAGCAGCTTCTCCAAGGTCCTTCATTGAAAAACACTTGTTCAAATAGGCCTTTATGCTCTCCAAGAATTCTATATCATCCCATCAATAGTATGTCATCCACATATAATATGAGAAATGCTACAGAGCTCCCACTCACTTTCTTGTAAACGCAGGCTTCTCCATAAGTCTGCATAAACCCAAACGCTTTGATCATCTCATCAAAGAGAATGTTCCAACTCCGAGATGCTTGCACCAACCCGTAGACTGAGCACTGGAGCTTGCACACCTTGTTAGCATTCTTAGGATCGACAAAACCTTCCGGCTGCATCATATACAATTCTTCCTTAAGAAAGTCGTTAAGGAATGCCGTTTTGACGTCCATTTGCCATATCTCATAATCATAGAATGCGGCAATTGCTAACATGATTCGGACGGACTTCAGCTTCGCTACGGGTGAGAAAGTCTCAGCGTAGTCAACCCCTTGAACTTGTCGATAACCCTTAGCGACAAGTCGAGCCTTATAGATGGTCACATTACCATCCGCGTCTGTCTTCTTCTTAAAGATCCATTTATTTTCTATGGCTCGCCGATCATCGGGCAAGTCAGTCAAAGTCCATACTTCGTTTTCATACATGGATTCTATCTCGGATTTCATGGCTTCTAGCCATTTGTTGGAATCCGGGACCGCCATCGCTTCTTCATAATTCGAAGGTTCACCGTTGTCTAACAACATGATCTCCAGGACAGGGTTGCCGTACCACTTTGGTGCAGAACGTGTCCTTGTGGACCTACGAAGTTCAGTAGGGGCTTGATCCGAAGTATCTTGATCATCAACATCCTCTCTAATCGGTGCAGGCACCATAGGAACATTTTCCTGAGCTGCGCTACTCTCTGTTTCAAGAGGTAGTACTTTATCAAGCTCTACTTTCCTCCCACTTACTTCTTTCGAGAGAAACTCTTTCTCTAGAAAGGATCCATTCCTGGCAACAAAGATCTTGCCTTCGGATCTGAGGTAGAAGGTATACCCAATGGTTTCCTTAGGGTATCCTATGAAGACGCATTTTTCTGACTTGGGTTCGAGCTTTTCAGGTTGAAGTTTCTTGACATAAGCATCGCATCCCCAAACTTTCAGAAACGACAGCTTAGGTTTCTTCCCAAACCATAATTTATATGGTGTCGTCTCGACGGATTTCGACGGAGCCCTATTTAAAGTGAATGCGGCAGTCTCTAAAGCATAGCCCCAAAATGAGAGCGGTAGATCGGTAAGAGACATCATAGATCGCACCATATCCAATAGAGTGCGATTACGATGTTCGGACACACCGTTACGCTGAGGTGTTCGAGGCGGCGTGAGTTGTGAAACGATTCCACATTTCCTTAAGTGTGTGCCAAATTCGTGACTTAAATATTCTCCCCCACGATCTGATCGTAAGAACTTTATTTTTTGGTCACGTTAATTCTCAACCTCATTCTGAAATTCCTTGAACTTTTCAAAGGTCTCAGACTTATGTTTCATTAAGTAGACATACCCATATCTACTCAAGTCATCAGTGAGAGTGAGAACATAACGATAGCCACCGCGAGCCTCAACACTCATTGGACCACACACATCAGTATGTATAATTTCCAATAAGTTGGTTGCTCGCTTCGTTGTTCCGGAGAACGGAGTCTTGGTCATTTTACCCATGAGGCATGGTTCACACGTGTCAAATGATTCGTAATCAAGAGACTCTAAAAGTCCATCTGCATGGAGCTTCTTCATGCGTTTGACACCTATGTGACCAAGGCGGCAGTGCCACAAGTATGTGGGACTATCATTATCAACTTTACATCTTTTGGTACTCACACTATGGACATGTGTAACATTACGCTCGAGATTCATTAAGAATAAACCATTCACCAGCGAAGCATGACCATAAAACATATCTCTCATATAAATAGAACAACCATTATTCTCGGATTTAAATGAGTAGCCATCTCGAATTAAATGAGATCCCGATACAATGTTCATGCTCAAAGCTGGAACTAAATAACAATTATTGAGGTTTAAAACTAATCTCGTAGGTAAATGTAGAGGTAGCGTGCCGACGGCGATCACATCGACCTTGGAACCATTCCCGACGCGCATCGTCACCTCGTCCTTCGCCAGTCTCCGCTTATTCCGCAGCTCCTGCTTTGAGTTACAAATATGAGCAACCGCACCGGTATCAAATACCCAGGAGCTACTACGAGTGCTGGTAAGGTACACATCAATAACATGTATATCACATATACCTTTGGTGTTGCCGGCCTTCTTGTCCGCTAAGTATTTGGGGCAGTTCCGCTTCCAGTGACCACTTCCCTTGCAATAAAAGCACTCAGTTTCAGGCTTGGGTCCATTCTTTGACTTCTTCCTGGCAACTGATTTACCAGGCGCGGCAACTTCCTTGCCGTCCTTCTTGAAGTTCTTCTTACCCTTGCCTTTCTTGAACTTAGTGGTTTTATTCACCATCAACACTTGATGTTCCTTTTTGATCTCCACCTCCGCTGATTTCAGCATTGAATATACCTCGGGAATGGTCTTTTCCATCCCCTGCATATTGAAGTTCATCACAAAGCTCTTGTAGCTTGGTGGAAGCGACTGAAGGATTCTGTCAATGACCGCGTCATCCGGGAGATTAACTCCCAGCTGAGTCAAGCGGTTGTGCAACCCAGACATCTTGAGTATGTGTTCACTGACAGAGCTATTTTCCTCCATCTTACAACTAAAGAACTTGTCGGAGACTTCATATCTCTCGACCCGGGCATGAGCTTGGAAAACCATTTTCAGCTCCTCGAACATCTCATATGCTCCGTGTTGCTCAAAACGCTTTTGGAGCCCCGGTTCTAAGCTGTAAAGCATGCCGCACTGAACGAGGGAGTAATCATCAGCACGTGACTGATAGGCGTTCATAACGTCTTGGTTTGCTGGGAATGGTGCTTCACCTAGCGGTGCTTCTAGGACATAATCTTTCTTGGCAGCTATGAGGATGATCCTCAGGTTCCGGATCCAGTCCGTATAGTTGCTGCCATCATCTTTCAGCTTGGTTTTCTCTAGGAACGCGTTGAAGTTGAGGGCAACATTAGCGTGGGCCATTTGATCTACAAGACACATTGTAAAGATTTTAGACTAAGTTCATGATAATTAAGTTCATCTAATCAAATTATTCAATGAACTCCCACTCAGACAGACATCCCTCTAGTCATCTAAGTGAAAACATGATCCGAGGCAACTAGGTCGTGTCCGATCATCACGTGAGACAGACTAGTCAACATCGGTGAACATCTCCATGTTGATCGTATCTTCCATACGACTCATGCTCGACCTTTCGGTCCTCCGTGTTCCGAGGCCATGTCTGTACATGCTAGGCTCGTCAAGTCAACCTAAGTGTATTGCGTGTGTAAATCTGGCTTACACCCGTTGTATTCGAACGTTAGAATCTATCACACCTGATCATCATGTGGTGCTTCGAAACAATGAACCTTCGCAATGGTGCACAGTTAGGGGGAACACTTTCTTGAAATTAATTCAAGGGATCATCTTATTTAAGCTATCGTCGTTCTAAGCAAATAAGATGTAAAACATGATAAACATCACATGCAATCAAATAGTGACATGATATGGCCAATATCATTTCGCTCCTTTGATCTCCATCTTCGGGGCGCCATGATCATCGTCGTCACCGGCATGACACCATGATCTCCATCATCATGATCTCCATCATCGTGTCTTCATGAAGTTGTCACGTCAACTATTACTTCTACTACTATGGCTAACGCTTTAGCAATAAAGTAAAGTAATTACATGACGTTTATGTTGACACGCAGGTCATAAATAAATTAAGACAACTCCTATGGCTCCTGTCGGTTGTCATACTCATCGACATGCAAGTCATGATTCCTATTACAAGAACATGAACATCTCATACATCACATATATCATTCATCACAACCTTGGCCATATCACATCACAAAGCACTTGCTGCAAAAACAAGTTAGACGTCCTCTAATTATTGTTGCAAGTTTTTACGTGGCTGCTATAGGTTTCTAGCAAGAACGTTTCTTACCTACGCCAAAACCACAACGTGAATTGCCAATTTCTATTTACCCTTCATAAGGACCCTGTTCATCGAATCCGATCCGACTAAAGTGGGAGAGACAGACACCCACCAGCCACCTTATGCAACTAGTGCATGTCAGTCGGTGGAACCGGTCTCACGTAAGCGTACGTGTAAGGTTAGTCCGGGCCGCTTCATCCCACAATATCGCCGAATCAAGATAAGACTAGTAACGGCAAGATAATTGACAATATTGACGCCCACAACTACTTTGTGTTCTACTCGTGCATTGAAACTACACATAGACCTAGCTCATGATGCCACTATTGGGGATCGTAGCAGAAATTTAAAATTTTCTACGCATCACCAAGATCAATCTATGGAGTATTCTAGCAACGAGGGGAATAGGAGTGCATCTACATACCCTTGTAGATCGCGAGCGGAAGCGTTTAAGAGAACGGGGATGATGGAGTCGTACTCGCCGTGATCCAAATCACCGATGACCAAGTGCCGAACGGACAGCACCTCCGCGTTCAACACACGTACGGTCGGAAAGACGTATCCTCCTTCTTGATCCAGCAAGGGGGAAGGAGAGGTTGATGAAGATCCAGCAGCACGACGGCGTGGTGGTGGATGCAGCAGGTTCTCGGCAGGGCTTCGCCAAGCACCAACGAGCGAGAGAGGTGTTACGGGAGGGAGAGGGAGGCGCCAGGGGTTCAGGTGCGGCTGCCCTCCCACCCCTCCACTATTTATAAGTGGGGAGAGAGGGGGCCGGCCCCCCTAGAGCCCATCTAGGGTTGGGGGCGGCGGCCAAGGGGGGAGGAGTGCCTCCCAAGTCAAGTGGAGGCCCTCCCCCTTAGGGTTTCCCCCCTCCCATGCGCATGGCCCTTGGGGGGGCTGGTGCCCCTGGCCCATTAAGGCTAGGGCGCCCCCCTTACAGCCCATGCTGCTGTATTGGACGTGGTGGAACATTTTCCGAACCTCCGGACCCCTCCGGAATCCTCCGGAACCTTCGGGAAGCTTCCCGGTACAATACCGGAAAAAACCGAACTTTTCCCGGAACCCGAACAATAACTTTCCATATATAAATCTTTACCTCCGGACCATTCCGGAACTCCTCGTGACGTCCGGGATCTCATCCGGGACTTCGAACAACTTTCGGGTTACTGCATACTAATATCTTACAACCCTAGCGTCACAGAACCTTAAGTGTGTAGACCCTACGGGTTCGGGAGACATGCAGACATGACCGAGACGCCTCTCCGGTCAATAACCAATAGCGGGATCTGGATACCCATGTTGGCTCCCACATGCTCCTCGATGATCTCATCGGATGAACCACGATGTCGAGGACTTAATCAATCCCATATTCAATTCCCTTTGTCAATCGGTACGTTACTTGCCCGAGACTCGATCGTCGGTATCCCAATACCTTGTTCAATCTCATTACCGGCAAGTCACTTTACTCGTACCGTAATGCATGATCCCGTGACCAACCCCTTGGTCACATTGAGCTCATTATGATGATGCATTACCGAGTGGGCCCAAGAGATACCTCTCCGTCATACGGAGTGACAAATCCCAGTCTCGATTCGTGCCAACCTAACAGAAACTTTCGGAGATACCCGTAGTGTACCTTTATAGCCACCCAGTTACGTTGTGACGTTTGGCACACCCAAAAGAACTCCTACGGTATCCGGGAGTTGCACAACCTCATGGTCTAAGGAAATGATACTTGACATTGCAAAAGCTCTAGCAAACGAACTACACGATCTTTATGCTATGCTTAGGTTTGGGTCCTGTCCATCACATCATTCTCCTAATGATGTGATCCCGTTATCAATGACATCCCCATGTCCATAGCTAGGAAACCATGACTATCTGTTGATCAACGAGCTAGTCAACTAGAGGCTCACTAGGGACATATTGTGGTCTATGTTTTCACACATGTATTACGATTTCCGGATAATACAATTATAGCATGAACAATAGACAATTATCATGAACAAGGAAATATAATAATCTTTTATTATTGCCTCTAGGGCATATTTCCAACAGGTAGAACAAACTATTGAGCAGAGGAAGGGGTTTAAGATTGATGTCAGCATGTCTAACAAGAATGAAGTGGGACTGATATATCAGCCCCGCGAGAACCAATGAAGATTGTGGCGTGGAATTGTCAGGGTTTGGGGAATGGCCCGACAATTCGAGGACTCCTGGACGTCCAGAAAAAGGAGGACCCCGATGTGCTCTTCTTGTTTGAGTCTAGAACAAATAAACAAGGTCTTGAATGACTTAGGTGGAAACGTTGGGCTCCATAACTAGGTGGTGCAAAAAAACATCAATGGTTAGAGTGGTGGTCTTTGTTGTGTTTTGGAGGAATGGATTGCAAATGAAAGGTGGGTGGTGTTCTCGATACCACATTGATATGAAAATAAAGGATGATTGTTTTGAATGGCAGTCTATGGGTATTTATGGAGAATCCAAGACTGATGAGAAGCAGGAGACATGGAAATTGTTGTGTACTTTTGTCAAATCATAGTGATAAGCCATGGTTGATGGTGGGAGACTTTAATGAGATCCTCTTGAGAAAAGTTCCTAGCACGCAACATTTTTGTCCTACGTATTTAACAAATCCACATCAGTAGCAACAAACTGATGGAGAAAATCATTGCAACATCCTAAGGAAACAACTTTCTGGCATAAACACAATACTTACAACAAAGTGCCGAAAATCATCACAACATGTCGCCCATGCATATGCAGCAAAACCCACACAAGCTTGTCAAACCATCCCATGCAACATAAAAACCTCAAGATGGCCAACCTTATATAAATTTTGGGCGCCGACGCCCGGGGATCGCCGGAGCCCCGCCAGAGTCGGGTCAGGCGACCTTGGCCCATTCCCAACAACCCAATATGTCCCCGTGCTCGTTGCGGTCAACCTATGTTTTCGAGCTCTGGCTCAAACTCCATGGTCGACCTTAGCAACCCTAGCACCAGCAAACCTATGGTTAGGTATAACCCAATTTCCAAATAACATAGATTGGCTAGTCTCTATTTAAATCATCGAACTTCAGCTTTGATCTGACTGCATCTAGCAGGTTGTGCTATACCTCGTTCGTTGCAAGCTGCAGCACGCCCATCAGGCCCACTAGCACCTCGCCTCCTAGTGAGCAACCCAACACATCGCTAAAAAAAACCCTCCCCAACAAGCAACACCTAGGGAGTAAACAAGATTATTTTCTTTCATTATTTTCACACATTTATTTTGTTTTTATCTCTATTTCAAAGAAACCTATAAAAAGGAAATTGAATATTTTTATATATTTCAAAGTATTAAAAATGTTGACAGAACTAAAAAATGTTAATGATTTTGGAAAAACTTCTGGGATTTAAAAAATCCACGAATAAAATGGCATGATTTTTGTTTTTTCATGAATTTTAAAAATATTCACATATTTTAAAAAAAGATCATAAATTTGAAAAATTGTTCATGAACTTGGAAAATATTTATGAATTTCAAAATTTGTAAACAAATTTTAAATTGTTTGTGAATTTTAGTTTTTTTTGTAAAATGTGAAAGTTCATAAAATTTGAAGATATTCATGAATGTTAAAAATAAAAAGGGGAATTTTTAAAAAATAAAATAATAAGTAAAAAAACCCTACCAGAAAATAAAAAAAATGATTGAGGAATATGTAAAAAAGGCCTTGAAGCTTCCCAAAACATGATGGAAGCGTTCAAACCCGACGTAGAACCACCGCTCGTTCCGTCTCTTCATGTTGGAAGCCGGGCCTTGGCCCTTGGGGCATGTGGGTGGTGATTGCACAATATGTAATATTGCAATAAGCGAGACCTCCTGTTTCGCCTTAGCTCTCGAGTTTGTTCGCTGCTGCTCGCCTGGGTTGGCTTTTTCATCGCTACCTATGCTAGGCCCTAGGCTAGCTCGTTCTAAAAAAGGTTGCAGCTTTCTTATAGTCTTTTTAAGAAAATATATTTTAAAAAATAATCACAGGTTTAAAAAAGTTCATGAATTAGAAAAGTTCACAGATTTTGAAAAAAGTTTGTGAATTTGAAAAAAATCCATGGATTTAATTTTTTTACATTTTTTGGGCATTTCAATAATATTCACAAATTTTAAAAAGTTCACGGATTTTAAAAACGTTCCTGAAAATTGAAAAAAATGGAAGGGAAATAAAAATAAAAATGAGAAAGGAAAAGAAGGAAAAAAAACTTCAAAATGAAGAAAAATAGAAAACAGAACAAAAGCAATTGAATGCAGCTACCCAAAACCGGGAACGATTTCAAGAATTATAGGCTAACCCATTTTCTAACGCAGCATTCCATTTTTTTTGGCTAATTTAGCGGCAAATAGAGTTTTCCCAGCCGACCTCCTATACGTGCTGCAACGCTCACGGTCACGTTCCCGTCGGCCGGCCCATTACTGCTTGCTCTGTTACCTGTACTGTACTTTAGGTTCGCTGTTTTTTCTTCTCGTTTCCCTTCCTTAAAAGACCAGCAACTACTAGTTAAAAAACCTGACTATTGGTTTATATATTTAAAAACAATATGAAGCGAAAATCTTCACAAATAAAAGGAAGATCACAATTTTTAATTCTTATAAATTTTAAAAATATCCATGAATCTACAAAATGTTCGTCAAATTGCAAAAAAATTCTTGAATTAAAAATAAGAAATTACTTTTTTATAAAAATTCAAAGGAATCCCACTAATTTGAAAACTTTATGAGTTTAATAAATTTATGTGAATTTGAATTTTTGATGAATTCTAGAAAAAGTTCTAAATTTCATGAATACGAAAAAAAATCATGAATTTAAAAAATGAACGTCAAAAATGAAAAAGGAAAAAAAGAAACTTGAAAACCCAGACAAAACCAGGTAAAACCGGCATAGAAACACATAAGAAGAAAAACCTCGGGAATACCGAGCTGGAATGATTAGATGGACCGGCTCATATAAAAACGCTGTGGGCGCCGATATATATCAAACTAACTGGCCATATACCCTAAAAAAACTAACTGGCCATATTTGTCTAAGAAAACAACTGGCCCTATTTTCTCAACAAAAAAAAAACTAACTGGCCATATACCGCTCAAAACACAAAACTAACTGCCCATGTTGCTCTTCTCAAAAGAAAAAACTGGCCATATTGCCTGGTAAAGAAAAGTTTCCCTAAACATGCCACGCGTCGGCCGGTGGATCTTTTTAAAATATCCGCCGCCTCGCGAGCCGTCTGATTGCACGAGGCGAGTCGTCCGTTCTTCTTCTTTAATTTTCTGCAACAATGCTCATGTTGCAAAACATTCTCTTATCAATTTTTCTGTAACAAGACCCCTGGTACAAAATACTTTCTTCTATAAATTTCCATAACAAGACCTTTGTTGTAAAAATCTTCTCTTCTCTAACTTTCTGCAACAAGACCCATGTTGCAAAACTTTTTCTTCTCTATTTTTCCGCAACATGGCCCATGTTGCAAAATCTCTTCTTCTCTATTTTTCTGCAACAAGGCCCTTGTTGCAAAACCTCCATTGCAACATGAACCAACATTGCCATCCTCTTCTATGTATTCCTGCAATAAGACTGTTGTTGCGAAAACTTGCAAGAACGCCGACGGCTACAACGGAGAGAGCACCCCGTGGTCTCTGCAGCACTCCTGTTTTTGCAGCCGAGGAAGGGCGCCGGTGACCACCATCGATGTGATGGGGTTGGAGCAGCGTGCTTGTTTGAGAAGAGATGGGGATGAGATCGATAGAAAGAGGATGGGGATGGAGAGATAGAGGTAGGGGATGGGAGAGTCAATGGAAGAATGCCTGGCTATTGGGATAATGATAGAGAAGAATAGTTGATGTGCCCCACGTGGACGCGTGGCAAGCGGGAAAGGCAGCGGACACGAGTGAGAGATCCGCCGACTGATTTATAACATTTCCCTAAAGAGAGTAAAGTCTAATTTAAACCTTAACATTGTAGAGCTAGTTGAAAATGAACCCTCATTTTTAAATCCCTGAAGTCTATACCTTGTTCTATCTAATCCCGGTCATTTTTAACCCTGCGGTCGTATCCAAATAGGGATTGCCTACGTGCCATCGAGAAAGACCGGGATGGGTGGATTAGGCCATGTGTGGGGTTCACTTGTCAGCTGGGATGGAGGCTGCACTAGCAGCGGCAGCGACCCTGGGCATCTCATCGACCTTTTTTTCCGTCATGGCACGACACTGTTTGCAGACGTAAACGGGTGTCGTCCATGTCCACTTCGGTTCGGTCCAAGCACGCGGTCACCATATCCTAGCTGCTGTGGGTAGAAGACATCGTACGAAGAAGACGAGGGGCGAAGCAGCTATGCCAGGGGGTCAACAAGGGAGGAAGAAGGTGGCTGGTGCGGTGCCGCTGGGTACAACACTGTGGCCGCTTCGCGTGCTCACGCATGTGCCAGGGCCGCATGGGTGTGCTGCAATATGGAGACCCAGCCAGCGACGAGCGCCGCGTACATGATGTGGAAGAGAAAGTAGATGGTGCCACCGTGCCACTGTGGGCAGTGCGGATTAACGTACTGGTTCCACCTCGCGAGCACGCCGGAGCGAACCCCGGCGATGCGGAAGTCGGCGAGCGCCGCAACCTCGCCAACGAGGAGCAGTTGTAAGTTGTAGCCAGGCCGGCTTTAGTGCGTGCGCACATACGCGTACACGGATGCGGTTTTTCTCATTCGCGTTCCATTCACAGCGGGAATCCATGCCGTTCTTCCCTGCACTTGGATCAGCGCTGCATGCAGGCCCAGGACATCGTGGGTCCACTCAGAGTGAGGCCACATGCTAGATTTCTTTTCTCACTAGGGCCTGCACGCATGTCATATACCCATTTCCCTCACATGCATGTGTTTAGGTGGCAGGCCAGCTCATTAATTTTATTTGATGTGCGTAACTCACGTTGCTAATTACAACTAGGTGAACAAATTAATAGTCTACTTGCTAATTTTATCGTATCCATAACAATTTTATCTGGTATGCATAACTTGCCACTAATCACAAGTATAAATATCAACAAAACTCTATGAAGGATGTGTTTGAACTTTGGAATAAAATCAGAAGAACTTTTGGAAATAACAATAAAAAATAAAAGTTCTTTGAGTTTTGAAGATAAAGTTCAAAAGAAGAGTCCATAAAGTTCTCTAACTATTTTATGAGCTATGCCAGAGTTTTTCAAAAGTTCTTCTGTTTTTTATGGCAAGGTTCATACACCAAGCTAACAAAGTTTGATTCTCTTTGAAACTATTTAAAAAAACGTTCTTTCAGACAATTTAAACAACTGCATATTTTAATTTTATGGGTTTGAATTACTTCTAGCAACGGCGGCTGGAGAGATAATCACCGGGATTAGTACTTCTGCTGGAGAGATAAAACGTTCACATGCAAAGAATCTAGCAACAGTGCACCTACTACCTGACATGAATACCCTGGCTCCTAGCGGGGCCTTTGCCAGTTTTCTCACGTGCATGTGCGATCATGGGCAAGGCATGAGTGGTGGAGATACGCGCTGCGTATCAAACGCGAAGGTAAAAGCCTTTTTCGCGCGTACACGCGTATTTTCCTTTGTGTGGCACATACATGTAACATGTGTGTCACATAAATACCTCTGTAGAGCTAGCTAGCGTACGGTATGCTGCCTACAATTGATCCCGTGCCTTCGCAAGAAAACGACCGACCTGCACGGTACGCTATGAATGCTACCATGCACCATGGCATGCATGCATACACGCACTTTATATTTTTAGATGAAAGAAAGTCAACAAACCCGGTCTTCCTTGCCACGTCATCAAATCCATTCTTAAAAGAGTATCAAGGTTAAAAATGACCGGGATTAAAGAGGACAGGGTATGGACTTCAGGGATTTAGAGGTGCGGGTTTGCTTTTGACCGGCACTACAATCTCAAGGTTTAAATCAGACTTTACTCCCCTAAAGAAAAACTTTCCATATTGCGATACCTTGTTTTTAGAGACAACTATTTTTTGGAGACAACTATTGCGATACTTTAGTACAAAGTAGGGTCATCTATTTTGGAACGGAGGGAGTACATATCAGCTGCGCCGTTGTCCTAAAAAGCAAATCAGTTGCGCCGTTTGACCGCCTCCAATACGTACTACTCCTGGTCGAATACGTCTCGAATCGTGTTAGTTATAGTCCAAGATTGCACCACGTTCCAAGTACGTATAGTTCGCTAACAACTTGCAGACTCCCTAAAAAAAAAGACTTGCAGCGCGCGGCGTGTCTCGCGTGCGCGATCGCGGACGACTTGGAAACTAAAAGTAGCGGCGAGAAAGATCGATCGACCATGGCACCGGAGCTCGCCATGCTACCCGGCGACGTCATCGCGGAGGTCCTCCGGCGCCTGGAGCCGCACAGCCTGGGCTCGGCCCGGCGGGTCTGCAGGGCGTGGCGCGACACCGTCGACGCCCGCCTGCGCGGCCACCTGCTCTCGCGCTCCGTGCGCGGCATCTTCATCAACTTCCCCCGGTTCACCTTCTCGGAGTTCTTCTCCCGCCCCTCGACGGGCCCGGCAATCTGCGGAGGGCTGGACTTCTTGCCATGCACGATGAGCGTCAAGGTCACGGACCACTGCAACGGGCTCCTGCTCTGCCGTGATAAGAGCGGCGATGCACGGCTGTGCGAGTACGTCGTTAACCCGGCCACGCGTCGGTGGACGCATCTGCCCCAACGCCCCCGGCCGCACATGCCGGGCTCCGGCCAGACCGCCTACCTCGCGTTCGACCCCGCCGTGTCGCCGCACTACGAGGTCTTTCTGATCCCACGCGTGCCAGCCGCCGGGGATTCAGACGACGACGACGACAGCCCGTTGCTTGAGTCGGAGTGGCCTCCCGCATCATACGTGATGCATGTGTTCTCGTCGGTGACTCAGCGGTGGGACGAGACGACCTTTCTTCGGGAAGGGAGGCTGCAGGGATCGTCGCCAACATGCACACGGATTCAGAGGACGATCGGTATCGTTATCGTGCCGTCTATTGGCAAAGCGCGCTGTACGTCCACTGCCAGTATGGCTATCTTACGAGGTAAGTAAATTTTTATTCTCCTTGGTCACCATTCTACTCTAACAAATCTATGACTCGGTTAGATTGCTTGCTATTAATATGCATCCGACTTACTCTTTGCAGAATGTCCTTGTTAGATCACACTTACAGTGTAATTAAGCTACCATATGCCAAACATCCCAACCACCATTTAGGGAGATCACTGAGAGGGGTGTATTTCGCAATATCTTGTAGCTGGGATGGATTTCTTCAGCTTTGGTATCTCAACGAATCATGCAGTCGAATAGAGTGGGTGCTAAAACATGATACCCGTCTGGAGATCTTTGAACATGAGGACCAACCGGGCAGGCGATGGATCTTACAGGATGTTAACCATCGTAAGCGCTTCTTTGAGCACAATGGTAATAAATATCGAGATTACAGAGCGCAGGTGGAAGAGAAATATGATTGGAACTCTGACGAGGATAACATCATTGACATTGAAGACAATGCTGAAGAGGGATATCACGATGGTCTTTACTTTCTTGGATTTCATCCTTATAAAGAGATTGTCTTCTTGATTTCATCAGGGAGAGAAGCAAGAGGAATGGCCTATGATTGGAACAACTCAAAATTTCAGGACTT
This sequence comes from Triticum aestivum, assembly GCF_018294505.1. NCBI lineage: Eukaryota > Viridiplantae > Streptophyta > Magnoliopsida > Poales > Poaceae > Triticum > Triticum aestivum. The sequence goes on from NC_057794.1 coordinate 436,944,168, forward strand.
GGGCAATGTGTGTCCAGCAGATTTCGATCCCAGCTGCGGGCTACCATGCGGAGAGATGGATGCAGCTTTCCCGTACACGCCCTGCTGGATGGGCGAGTTTCCCGGAAACGAACTAGAACCGCTACTCGAAGATGAGAAGCTATCTATGAAAAAGTTGGAACAAGAAGAGGAATCCAACTTTACCTGTATGGACGAGTATGAGTTGCGCAAGTTCCATGGGCACGCCAAGAGGGTCAAGGACCGTATCGTCAAGGTTCGTCACAGACGCCGTACAACAGCTCGGTAGGTACATCATCTTTACCGACATGAAGGCCAAGACGATTCTCAGAAAGGCGGCCAAGTTTACGGTTTAGGGCCAAGGCAATTCTCATTGCCAAGTTTGACCTTGGCAAGCTACTGATGAGCAGGTATCAGACTCATGTCATGAGGCCCTTGCATTGTAACTTGATGTCGCAATGGAAAACAAAGTTTTTGACCCATTTGGAGAACGCCAACCTTGTCCACCATTAATTCTGAAGGGCATATTCACTATACATACATATATACTCCCTTTGTTCTATATATAAGATGTTTTGGAAGTTTATCTTGAATTGGCAAAACGTCTTACACAGAGGTCGTAGTACTTGAATAAAAGACGCGCATTGCCGCATCCGATCCTCTATAATTGAGGGGACAGTAGATGAATAAATAGTACATATGACAAAGTTTCAATTCCTGAATTTAGACTTTATTAGGTCATTTCTAATCCTACGGGGCATGAAGCACGTCGGTCAGATTTTTTGCGGGGGCATTTCAGTCAGATTTTAAAGACAGAAAAAAATGTTAAGTGCCTCGGGCATCCACATGAACTGGTTAGAGAAACGGTGGAAGGAAGTGCCGTTATAGCAAGCTGAATACAACACCCAACGGAGAGAAAGTAACTTCACATAAAAGGAACATGATAACCTTGGGAAGCTTGAATTAACTGGCATGGATACAAAATTAATGAGAATGTCAACCTCGGGTTATGTATAAGTGCATATTTTTACAAGCAAATTTCAAACAAAGTTGTTTGTTTTGTGTCTCTAAATTAGAAACAATTATACAACTAAAATATAGAACATTTCATAATGCAACATACAAGGACCCAAATATTCAGACCCGAGACAGAAAGCAAAGTGTGAGAAATCGAACACCCCCTTCTCTCCCCTCCCCCTCGTGTCACCCTGCGCGCGACCGAGGGGGAACCCTAGTTGCCATCGCCGCCAAGCCCTCCCCTCCCCTCCACCTCTCCCTTCTCCATTGCCGCAGTCTAAGGGCGCAGCCGGGTGAAACCCGGTTGCCACCAGCGGCGGCGGCGGCCTCAGCGCGGGACTTGGCGGCTGGCTGGGATTGTAACACTGGGCGATGGACGCGTTGCAGCGCGGCGCCGCGCCGGCGTCGAAGGGTGGCGGCGGGTGTCGGCCCCATGACGGGTGTCATGGTGGAGGGGCACAAGTGGTGCCCGAGGGCGTCGCCTATGGTAGGCTCCGTCGACAGGGCGCTCGGATCTGGCTTTCGCGAGGTGCGGGCCGCGTTTTGCCTGGCTGCCGGCGGTCGGCCCCTGCCGTGGCAGTCTGCTGGTGGGGGGGTGGCGTCGGAGCGGTGGTGGTGAGCTTCCCGTCCTTCGCGCGGATACTTGGTGCATCGACCGGCGGCTGCTCTTGCTAGATGGTGATGGCAGCTCAACACGTGATGCGTCGGTGGCCGACCAGTAGGGCATGGGCAATCTGGGCAAGGAGGCAGGGGTGCCTGCCGACCTTTGTCGTCGCCGAAATCTGGAGGTGCCAGATGTGTCGTGGCGGTGGCACTGGTCCCCGATGGCGTGCATGGTGTAGAGGTTGTGGTGTGGCTGGCCGTTGCCGGCGACCTTCTCCCGCCTATATTCCGGTTGGCTGGGCCCCCCTTCCTACCAGGGGAGGGGCGGTTTGGGGCAAAGGTGGCACCTTTTGCCCTTCTTCGATCGGCGGCATTTGTGTACCTCGGCGGCGGAGGTGGGGTGGTCTCAAACTCCGGGGCGGGGGCCTCGATGGTGGGAGACGTGGTGCTCGCGGCAGAGCTCATGGCTCAGGTGTGGCCTGGCCACCATAGTCGTGTGGGCTGCGTGGTGGCCGGTGCTCGGCGTTCGATCGGGTGGTGCGGCAGTTGGCTTTGCGTCCAGTCGCACCACATTGTGGAGGCGGATTTTGCTTCAAGGGTCATCCCCTTGTCTGGTCGAGGCCAGGCCGATGGCGGCAGCGTCCGTGGATGTCATATCCTTCCTGAAGACGTCATCGCGTTGAGCACACCCGTGTCGTTCCCCTTGAAGGCGTCGTCTGGGAGTCCTAGTTCGTCAAGCTCGGCTTTGTTGCCATTCCTCTACACTGTTGTATCTTGCCTTGGGTGCGTGGGTTGTGGTGTCATGTTGTTTGTGCGGGTTTGTAAGATCGTTTGCTTTAATATAATGCGGGGCAAGAGCCATTTTGGGTATATTCGGACCCAATAAGCACCTTTGTAATGACATGACAAACAGACACCACCATGCCATCACTAACATTAATTCAGAAAAGGCAAATTGAACGCTAAAGAAAACCTTGTCTCGGCATCTGAATTAGTCATTTGAAATATCATTCACAATGTCATTAAGAAAGATTCATGTCTCAATACAAAAAGAAAACAAGATGGTCAAGAACAATGGAGGGTCAACAATAAGTTAGTTAACCAAAAGAAGCTTGCATACACATTCTTAGTCCAACAATACCAGATAGGGGTAGAGAACTAGACATGCACACAGGACCCTTCAAAAGAAACATTTTACAAGGTTCTCCCTTCGTCCCAAAATCTAAGACGTTTTTTAACATTAGTGGTGTAAAAAAAACCTTACATTATGAGACGGAGGGAGTAGTTTTCTCAAAGGAATAAAGTACTGAGCTAACCTAAAAGTTTTACTATTCCATAGGCGAATGCATTTCACAGGAATTTTCTTTGACATTAAGTGAGCGTCATGCTTCGTAGGGCATGTTCACAAACTCGAGTGCCTTTTGTTTCACATGGTCGATTCTTTCTTCATCGCCCTGAGACTTCTCATATCGCAGGTATTTCTTGAACAAGAACTGCAAATGATGAGCATGGTATGAAAATTAAACTAATATCAATGCAAGGAACACCCTAATAAAGACTATGCTGAAAATGAGTACACGAAATTTGTGAATGGCAAATATCAGGTAGGTTAGAGTCCTCAGTCAAACAAATAGTTGATCTTTCCAGAAAATAATTCAGGATATCCCACAGGGGAAAGTGAATAGAAATCAGTAAGAGATGCATATGCAGGAAAGAGGACAGATTTAGTAAAGAGAAATGGAGTTCACGCTTGAGCTCAGCCAAACAAACTGAACCATACACTAAATTACAGCCTTGTGATCTTAGCTATACAATTTAAGCTCCATCGAGCAAAAAAATGAGACAAAAATGGGTGAAATACGGATCAAGTACGCTAAGAAGCCCCAGTCAAAAAAAAGTACGCTAAGAAGCAAGAGGCATTACAAAAATAGATCTGATTGAGTTAATAGTAAGTAAGAGCAGGATACACAAAGAATGAGCCAAACCTTCATCTTTTTTGGAGGAAAACTAAGGGATATCACCCTTTCAAATAATGCCCGTATAATTTCCGTGTCACCAAGTCGAATTTCCTACAAAAGATCATTGCTCCAGTTAAATTGAAAAGGTTTTCGGGAGGATAACAAATACAGGACACAGTTTGCAAGCAATATTACTTGATCAAGGTAAAGACTCCAAAGATCTGTTCTTGTTGGATGATCCCATAGGATCAGCTCAAATCTGGTTCTCCCTTCCTCAGGCACCCCGCACTTGAACTCCAGGATAGCGGTCTGCGTGAGAAACCTTATATGCTTGCGCTGTGGCAGACCTAGAAGTGCGCAGTTTACGACAAAGTTCATGTATTCAACGCCCTCGCCTTGCTTGAGAGAAAATTGAATGCGGTGGAACCAGATCTACAATTGCGTCATGCAAGTCATATATTTGCTCCAAATACAGACAACAAATTGACAAGCTAACCTTGCGCGAAGTCCTGAATCTTCTGGTCATTCTATCAAGAAGTTCATCTGCCAGTTGATGTTGTTGAGTCCTCTCATACATTCCAAGAAGAGCCAGGTGCACCTTCTTGGGATCACAATACTGCACGGCTCTTTGAAATATCTTCTTGACGGCATCCTTGTATATACCGACGACAGATCAGTATCAGCTAGGACAGCAGAAAGAAGAAAACGTAATGTAGTGTCATTTGCAAGTTGCAACTTACCTCTCGCGGACTCCCATATTCATTTTCAAGGTTAAAGTAAGCTACCCATACATTGAGTTTCTCATCCTCTTCTCTAATGTTTATTGTTCTCAAAGCCCTAACAAACATAAGGACAATTGTATTAGATGGCAATTCACACGACATGTTTGAACTAAAGAAAATTTCAGCAAAACTTAACTACAAAGTAGATTCTTATAATAATAGATAAATTAAGAACTGAAAATTTTCTGGGTTTTTCTTCTTCAGAACAGTAACTTCCTATCACCGCGGATTATTGAACCAGAATCTCAAAAGAATGATCCTTATTCAGCAGACATTACCTTTCGGCTACTGAACGTGCTTTCTCAACATCTGCAAGGTCGAACCAAAATTCCATATACTTTATCCAGACGAAGCTACTATTTGGAGAGCTCCTAACCAACTTGTCGAATTCATCTGGAGTCTGCGGTATACCTTTCTGCAACGCCCTTTCCTCCAAGGCACTGATCTCTATTTCCCTGGGAAATAAAAGATAAAAACAGGATGTAATTAATCAAGAGTCTACGATGCTACTGTTGAGGTACAACAAGGAGGATGCGATGTGTGAATGTACCTTTGTTTTCTCTTTTTCACATTTGATTCGGTTCCATTAGCGATTTCATGAACTTCCTGAACACCCTCTTGGCCAGAACCTTCGTGTTCGTCCAAGGAGACCAGGAGTGACGGAACAGAAGCCATGGGTCCCGCGGCTCGGTTGATGTTGTCGATATCACGAGTTGGCGACTCGGCGAGCTGCTCCTAACGCCTTAGAGTGAGAGGGGCAGGTGTCGGGGTGGAGGTTTGGGCGGGGGAGCAGGAGGCAGAAGCACACCGCCGGCTCGCCGCCGCCGTCTAGGTCAGGAAGGGGATCGGTAGGAATCGAGTCCGGACGACTGGGGTTTATCGGGGTTGTCGACGTACGCCTAGCGGTAACGTGTCGGAAATATACCTGCCCATGGGCTACCCGGCCCAACCCGACCCGGCCTGAAAAAGCCTCACCCGGCCCGGCCTGGTCGGGCCAGGTCTGGGCCTAGGTTTTGAGCCCGAAGGCCGGGCCGGACCCGCCATATTTGCCATTTAATGAAGAGGCCCAGCTAGAGGTCCGGCAGGCTTTCGCAGGGATGGGCCAGGCTTGGGCCTGATTTTTAGGTCCGACGCCCGGCCAGGCCTGGGCCTGAGTTTTTTTTGCTTTGGGCTTGGTTAGGCCCGGCCCGAGAGATGGCCAGGTATAGTTGGATATAAAATATAATAGAAAAATATTATTCAGCGAACGCAAGATTTCTAGCAAATTTCAGCAAACACATTGGCTGCTGCTCATAAAGGTTTGAGGAGGAGATGGGCTGGACGGAAAAAAAATTTAGCCCAACAGGCTGCCTAGTGTTCCCGACGCCCGGTCATGGTCTCTGCCTTTTCACTGATTCCCCTCTGCTCCCTCTCCGGCTCTCCTGATCTGAACTCGCCGTCAGCCGCCTCCCGCCTGCCCCCTTGGTCTGCGCCTCGCCAACCACTTGTCATCGCCGCCTCCCACTTATCTCCGTGCCCCGCCCTGCCACGCTCTTCCCCATGCGCTGCTTACGCAGTCGCGCGTTCCACTGCACCCAGCCACCCGGTCCTGTCCGTGGTGTGCATGCGTGACCGAGTAAGGCGTGCCCCCCGCCCTGCACTACATCAGCAGCCAGCCAGCGGCCACCAGCTACCGGCCAGCCCTCCTATCGTCCCATGACTAATCACACCACACAGGTACCGGTATCTATCAACATTCCCCAATTTTTCTCCCCACATAAAAAACATTCCCCAATTTTCCTAGTTTCTGTTTCAAGTACTATATATTGATCCATTCATTTTCTGTTGTTCAGTTATGATTCATACTAATGCTGATACTGGTATCAGGTTGCGACAAGTGGCGCACTGCATGCACACCATCTTTTGCAATCTAGAAGTTTTCCTGTTTTTCGTACATTCATCTATTTAATATGTTTTATCTCTTAAACCGTGCGTCCAAATCTCGAGACGTTTTCACAATTGAATTCTCGATGTCAAGATCTTCAAAACTAGATCCCATGTTGATAGGTTTTGAAGAACTTCTGTTTTTCGGAAAAAACCAGACGAAAAAACCGAACCGAGAGCACTTTTCTCCCATTCCCGAAAGAGGCACGACCGTGCCTCTCACGAAAGCTCCACCGTGCCTCTCAAGTAAGCAAAGCCATGCCTCTCACAGAAGGAAAAAGAACATATTTTTTTCCTCTCGTGGAAGCAAAACCGTGCCTCTCGTGAAAGAAAAAAAAATAATAGAAAACAAGTTTTTTTTTTCGTTTCCGAGAGGCATGGCCGTGCCTCTTGCGACATCAAGACTGTGCCTCTAGCAAAAGCAAAACCATACCTCTTGGGGAAGGAAAAAATGAAAACACATTTTTCCCGTTTTTTGAGAGGCATGGTCGTGCCTCTCGCGAAAAAAAACCCCGCTTTTCCACGCTAAGAAAAGTTTTTTGATTTTTTTGTCCAAAAGATAAGAAAGACCGATGAAAAACCCAGCAAGCCAAAAAAACTCAAAAAAACCGTTTAAAAAGCCAAAAACGCGTGCAAAAATATAAAAATAAATCGAGAGGGAATGCCCAATGCGCGACACATGATGGCGGCTGGGAGTGGGCCAAGTGGCGCTCTCAGCTCAACCCTCTTGCGGTCGTTGGGAGCGCTCCCAAGGAGCGCTCCCAAGGAGCGCTCGTCAACTAGTTAGTCTCCTAAGACGGGGGCTTTGCTTCACAGGGCGGACCTACAGGGTGGGCTGCGGCCCATAGAGGCTTGAGAAGGAGATGGGTTGGACCAAAGAAATGAGCCCAGCAGGCTGCCTTGTGTTCCCGGTGCCCAGTCACGGTCTCTGCCCCTTTGCTGATTCCCCTCTAATCCCTGTCTGGCTCTCCCGATCTGAACTCACCGCCAGGCGTCTCCCGCCTACCCCCTTGGTCCGCGCCTTGCCAGCCACCAGTCGTCGCCGCCTCCCACTTGTCTTTGTGCCATGCCCCACCGCGGTGCTTCCGCGCCCGCGTGCTCCACTGCACCCAGCCGCCCGGTCCTATCCGCGGTGGTCGGCGGTGTGCAGGTGTGACCGAGTGAGGCGTGCACCCCGCCTGACACTACATTAGCAGCCAGCCTGCGGCCACCAGCTATCGGCCAGCCCTCCCACGGTCCCACGACTAAGCACACCACACAGGTACGGGTATCTATCAACATTCCCCAATTTTCCTCCCCGCAAAAAAACATTCTACAATTTTCCTAGTTTCTGATTCAAACCTTATATATTGGTCCATTCATTTTCTGTTGTTCAGTTATGATTCATACTAGTGCAGAGACTGGTATCAGGTTGCGACAAGTGGCGCATTGCATGCGCGCCACATGTCGTAATTTGGAAATTTTCCCTTTTTCGTACATTTATTTATTCAAAATTTCTTATCTCTTAAATTGTGCATCCAAATCTCGAGCCGTTTTCATAATTGAATTCCTCGCGTCGAGATCTTCAAAACTAGATACCATGTTGATAGGTTCTGACGAAAAAAAAGTCTCGAAAAAATCGGACAAAAACTGAACCGAGATTACGTACCCCCCCCCCCCGCTTCCTAAAGAGGCACGATTGTGCCTCTCGCGAAAGCACAACCATGCCTCTCAAGTAAGCAAAACCGTGCCTCTCGCATAAGAACAAAAACACATTTTTTTCGTTTTCGAGAGGCACGACCGTGCCTCTCGCGGAAGCAAAACCATGTCTCTCGTGGAAGGAAAAAAACAGAAAACGCGTTTTTTTTGTTTCTGAAAGGAACGGCCGTGCCTCTCGCGGACGAAAAAAAACAGAAAACACATTTTTTCCGTTTCCGAGTCGTGCCTCTTGCGACGGCAAAACCGTGCCTCTAGTGAAAGCAAAACTGTGCCTCTCGCGGAAGAAAAAAAACAGAAAACACGTTTTTCTCGTTTTCGAGAGGCATGGTCGTGCCTCCCGCGAAAGCAAAACCGTGCCTCTCGCGGAAGCAAAACTGTGTCTCTCGCGAAAGAAAAAAACACGCTTTTGCTAAAAAGTTTTTGATTTTTTGTCAAAAAGATAAGAAAGACCGGTGAAAAACCAGCAAGCAAAAAAAAACTAGGGAAAACCGTTTAAAAAGCCGAAAACGCGTGCGAAAAATAAAAAAATCCGGAGGGTACGCCCAGAGCACGACACGTGGTTGTAGCTAAGAGTGGGCCAAGTGGCGCTCTCAACCCAACCCCAAGCTATCGTTGGGAGCACTCCCAAGGAGCGCTTGAGGGAGTCCTGGATTAAGGGGTCCTCAGGCGTCCAGACTATGTACGGCCGGACTAATGGGCTATGAAGATAAAAGACAAAAGACTTCTTCCCATGTCCGGATGGGACTCTCCTTTGCGTGGATGGCAAGCTTGACATTCGGATATGTAGATTCCTTTCTTTGTAAACCGACTCTGTACAACCCTAGGCCCCTCCGTGTCTAGATAAACCAGAGGGTTTAGTCCGTAGAGGCAATCACAAACATACAGGCTAGACATCTAGGGTTTAACCATTACGATCTCGTGGTAGATCAACTCTTGTAATCCTCATATTCATCAAGATCAATCAAGCAGGAAGTAGGGTATTACCTCCATCAAGAGGGCCCGAACCTGGGTAAACATCATGTCCCCCGTCTCCTATTACCATCGATCTTAGACGCACAGTTCGGGACCCCCTACCTGAGATCCGTCGGTTTTGACACCGACATTGGTGCTTTCATTGAGAGTTCCGCTGGGTCGTCATCAGAAGGTTCGATGGCTTCATCAGTCATCTACAACAATGCTGCCCTGGGGAAGGTTTTCCTTCCCGGCCAAATCTTTGTGTTCGGCGGCTTCGCACTGCGGGCCAACTCGCTTGACCATCTAGAGCAGATCGACATCTACGCCCTAGGTCACCAGATTAGTTTTGGAAATCTGGACTATGTCGCTGATATCCAAGGAGACTTGATCTTCCAAGGGTTTACGACCCCAACCTCCGCTCGGGCCTTAGATCCGGAGCGCATCGCCAGGTCCGAAGACGGGATTACTGAGCCCGCCGGACTATCTGCGGCCACTAAGCCCAGCACGGGAGAGCCGGAGGAAATAGTGTCGCTGGCAACCATCATGAAGTCGGGCTCTTCTCCGGACACTAGCTCCGAACCCTCGGAGTCAGCATCGTGTGAGTTCGGCCAAGGAGTCTCCCTCCCGCCGTACTCCACGGACTCTCTTCCCCAGGCCAAACCTCGCCTTTAAGCGAGGCTCTGGACTTAATGTGATCCCTTGTCATTACAGAGGAGCAACGTCCGAACTACGCCCAACCCGAACTAGGGGCTGAGAGCAGGGAATTTTACGTTCCACCCACTTCATAGCCACTGTCGAGGACTTAACTGACATGCTCGATTACGGCTCCGAAGACATCGACGGTATGGACGATGATGACAGAGAAGAGCAGGCCCAAAACCCTCCGTTTATCGGACGCTGGATGGCCACCTCTTCGTATGACGTGTACATGGTGGATACATCGCAGAGGGTAATAACAATGACAAAGAAGATCCATTCGAGGATAAACCTCCTGAGATACAGCCGAAGCACCGACGTCAGCGGCGCCGCTCTAAATCACACCGTGGAAAAGACAACAATACCGGCACAGGAGACAACAACACTCCAGACGATGCCGAAGACCAAGAAGACCCCGTCGACGATCGGGAAGATGGGCAAGTTATCCCTGACAAACAGGCCGTAAACAAAGACTCGAAGGATAGTAATTATCTCCCACTCTCCGAGGACGAGGCGAGCCTCAGTGACGAAGACTTTATCGTACCTGAGGAACCTCTCGAGTAGGAGCGCTTTAAGCGCCGGCTAATTGCCACTGCAAGGAGCCTGAGAAAGAAGCAGCAACGGCTTCAAGCTGGTTAAGATCTTCTCAATGATAGGTGGACTAATGTCCTGGCAGCCAAGGAATACAGCCTCGAGCGCCCAACCAAAAGTTACCCAAAGCGTAAACTGCTACCCCAATTTGACGACGAGGCCCTCGAGCCCGTACCATCAGCACGTAATGCAGCTGACCGACCACCACATGGCCGGGACAAAACGGCAACTCAAGCCGAACACCAGCCCATACTACCTCACCGTAAAGGTAGAGACATAACAGCTCGGGGATATACACATGACCTGCGGCAGGACCTGGAAAATAGAGCAGGTCAGACCAGATCGATCTACGGATCGCGGGGGCATGCCCCGACGCACGACGACGACTATTTAGCCGGACATGACAAGCATAATCATGCCCGGGCCAAAAACGGCAGACGGACTCCATTCGAGCTACGTCGCGACTTGGCCTGATATAGAGGCGCCGCACACCCCCTCTGCTTCACTGATGAAGTAATGGAGCATGAATTCCCAGAAGGGTTTAAACCCGTGAATATTGAATCATATGATGGAACAACAGATCCCGCGGTATGGATTGAGGATTTTCTTCTCTATATTCATATGGCCCGCGGTGATGATCTTCATGCCATCAAATACTTCCCGCTAAAACTCAAGGGACCAGCTCGGCACTGGTTGAACAGCCTGCCTGAAAACTCCATTGGCAGCTGGGAGGACTTGGAAGACGCCTTCCGCGACAACTTCCAAGGTACATACGTCCGACCTCCGGATGCCGATGACTTAAGTCACATAGTTCAACAGCCCGGAGAGTCAGCCAGGAAATTTTGGAGTAGGTTCGTAACTAAAAAGAACCAGATCGTCGACTGCCCGGATGCCGAAGCCCTAGCGACCTTTAAGCATAGCATCCGCGATGAATGGCTCGGCCGACCCCTCAGACAGGAAAAGCCGAAGTCCATGGCAGCCCTCACGGCACTTATGACCCGCTTTTGCGCGGGTGAAGATAGCTGGCTAGCCCGTAGCAATAATAATGCAAGCGAACCTGGCACCTCTGAAGCCAGAAATAAAAACGACAAGCCCCAACGCAACAGGCACAAGAGTCGAAGCAACGGTGACAATATCGATGACACGACGATCAACACCGGGTTCAGCGGCTCCAAGTCCGGCCAGCAGAAGAAGCCATTTAAAAGGAACAATCTGGGCTCATCCAGCTTGGACCGCATACTCGATAGTCCATGTCAGATCCACGGCACCCCCGATAAACCAGCCAACCATACCAACAGAAGCTCTTGGGTCTTTAAACAGGCCAGCAAGTTAAATACCGAGAACAAAGAGAAGGGATCACAAAGTGAGGACGACGACGAGGAGCCCCGTCCACCGAACACACGGGGGCAGAAGAAGTTTCCCTGTTGGTGTCAAAACCGTCGGATCTCGGGTAGGGGGTCCCGAACTGTGTGTCTAGGCGGATGGTAACAGGAGACAAGGGACACGATGTTTTTACCCAGGTTCGGGCCCTCTCGATGGAGGTAAAACCCTACTCCTACTTGATTAATATTGATGATATGGGTAGTACAAGAGTAGATCTACCACGAGATCAAGGAGGCTAAACCCTAGAAGCTAGCCTATGGTATGATTGTTGTATGATGAAGTTGTCCTACGGACTAGAACCCCCCAGTTTATATAGACACCGGATAGGGTTAGGGTTACACAGAGTCGGTTACAATGGTAGGAGATCTTGAATATCCGCATCGCCAAGCTTGCCTTCCATGCCAAGGAAAGTCCCATCCGGACACGGGACGAAGTCTTCAATCTTGTATCTTCATAGTCCAGGAGTCCGGCTGAAGGTATAGTCCGGCTATCCGAACACCCCCTAATCCAGGACTCCCTCAGTAGCCCCTGAACCAGGCTTCAATGACGACGAGTCTGGCGCGCAGATTGTCTTCGGCATTGCAAGGTGGGTTCCTCCTCCAAGTTCTTCAAGAAGATTTCAAACACCAAGAGTAGTGTCCGGCTCTGCAAAATAAGTTTCCACATATTGCCATAGAGAGAATAATATTAACACAAATCTAATCTGCTGACGTATTCCGCAGTGTGACATCACACTACGGCCAAGTCCTTTACTCGAATCGTTTTTACTTTTCCACCTCAGCACGTTTGGCGAGGTGGTTTCCTTGGCACGTCTTGTCAAAGCAGAGATTGTGTCCCCCTTTTACGGGATTCTCATCAATACGGACGTGGGTAACCCAATCGTGCCCGTTAGCACGTTTCCTCGATTAAAGGTGAGTCCCAAACGGTTACGGGGAGGGCTCTTGGTATTCAACCTCTTATAAAGAGACCAAGGCCTTACTCTTTCTTCCAATCTCAAACGAGTTCGCCCGTCGCCTTGAGTTCCAACACCCTAGGCCCCAGATTCCAGGCGCTTCGGACCTTCGACAATGTCCGGTTCTGACCTTCAAGGCCGATGGACGCCCTCCTTTGTCACGGAGGAGGACGTGCTAAAGTTGAGAGAGGCTAAGTTCCTGATCGGCGAAATTTCGCATAGGTTGCCTGCTCAAGGGCAGGCCATTCCCAGTCCCCAGCCCGATGAGAGCGTGGTGTTCATGTCTCACTTCCTTCGGGGGTTAGGCTTCCCAATGGATCCTTTTGTGAGGGGGCTGCTGTTTTATTACGGGCTGGAATTCCACGACTTAGCTCCGGAGTCCGTCCTCCATATTTCCTCATTCATCATCGTGTGTGAAGCGTTCCTCCGTGTTACCCCTCACTTCGGATTATGGCTCAAGACCTTTAAAGTGGAGCCGAAGATGATCGAGGGACGGCACGCAGAGTGCGGAGGTGCTGTTATAAGCAAGAATGCTGATGCTCCATGGCCCGAGGGCTCTTTTCAAGAGGAGCTCGGCTTGTGGCAACGAGAGTGGTTCTATATCACCACTCCCAGGGGCACCAAGTGGGTGGCGCCTCCTGCCTTTCGCTCGGGTCCCCCACCACGGCTAACGTCATGTGTTAGCAAAGGGTTAGATTGGGGGTTACCCAAAGACGTGCCCTTGTTGTAGGGCCGCATTAGGGATCTCTTAGAAGGAGACCTTAGCCTGGTCAAGGTGACGCAGGTCATGTTGATTCACCGAATATTGCCCGGCAAACATCGCTCCCTTCGCCTGTGGGAGTTTAATCCAGAGGGACCGCGGGCTCTCCAGAATTTCATGGGCGCAACGCCCGCGGAGATGTATAAACTGTTCTTCGGATCACAAGCGATGTGTCAGGATTTGACCGAGGACGCAGGCCTAAGCTGCAATCGCCCGGATACTCAAGTAAGTAACCTTGTGCCCGGACATGCTATCCGTATAGTTGTCATAAACTTGCCCCTAAAAGAGCTGTCCTTTTAAACAGGAGTGGATAGCGAAGGCAAAGCTGATCAGGTGTCCGGCTCCCCTTCCCGAAACCAGGCCGGATCCCGTGCTTGTCAGGATGTTGAAGATAATGCCTTTGGAGGGAAGTAAGGGGAAGGACAAGGGAACTATGGCCTCCTCGAAGGAGGCTGCTTCGAAGGGAGGAACCGACAATTCCTCTCCTAAGGGGAAGAAGAGGGCCACCTCTGATGACCCGGAGACCATGGCCTCGAAGCGGGGGGGAAAATCCTCGTCAGAGGGTCTAACACCGGGGAGTTCCTCGGCCGAACTACGCCCTCAAAGGGACGTAAGTAGAGAAATGTTTTCCTTTTGAGGGATGAGAGAAATCCTTGATTTATATCTGAGAAGATTAACCGAAATTTTACCTTGTAGCTCGGACCTCAGCCCTTCTCAGCAGAGCTCGTCTTCGGGGGATCTTCTTCCGGAGATGATGGAGAGCGGGACGCCTCCCCCTGCCGTACCGCCTAGCGAGGCAGGCGACGCTGAGGTGTCATCGCGGAGGGTTTCTCCGAATCCGGCAGGGGCGGAAGATAGCTATGTGCCCCCCAAGATTCTCCGCGTCCGGCCTTCGAAAGAGGCCCTAGGAGAAGTCTGGCACCATCTGGTGCTCGGCCGGAGGAGCTAAAGATTCTACTGGGGCGAGCTTCTATCTCAGAGGAGCACCGTGCATTGATGGGCACGGTGATTGAAAGGATTTCATCCGTAGAAAGCGGATTGCATGAAGCCGTCAAAATTTTTCTGACGGTTTTGAGGTACGTTAGATAATGTACACTTTTGTCAGTTGCGCATAAGTAAGGTGCGCCCTGTGTAGATAGTAGCCCCTGAGACTCTGCGCGTCGTCAAGAAATGACGGCACGCAGAGGATCATAATCCCAGGTCTAAGATGTCGCCTTTTGAATGTAGGTGGCAAGGTGTCCGGAATCGAGCCGAACTGATGATTTTGCCGAACTAAAGCGGCAACTGGACGTGGCAGATGCCGACATCGCGCTTGTCAACAAGCGGCTTGATGAGGCTCAAGGTATGTAATTCATCGGGCGGCCTCAGGTAAGAGGAGCTTCATGCCATTGTCTTACAATGTGTGTGCTTGACGCAGATGGTGCGGCCGCCGTGGAGAGTCTTAGGGCAGAACTTGCCCGAGCTAAAGAACAAGCCCGAAAGAGCGATGCGGCTGCCGAGAAAGCCCTTGAAGAGCTGAGAGCCGAACAGGCTGCTCACTGCCGAAGCAAGGAGGAGATGGCCGAGATGGCCGTGAAATTAAAGGGCGCTGCTGACTGTTTCAAGCTTCTTGAAGAAGAAGACCGGGCAAGGCAGACGAACTTAGAGAAGGCCGTTGCTGATGCCAAGGACGCTCGCTCTGTGACGAGAGCTGCGTCAAGCCGGACAGATTGCTGCTGGAAAGCCCTTTATGCTGAAGAGGAAGTTTTGCAATCCGAAGTTTGCTCCATTGGACCGGATGTGGAGTGTGGAGGACACCTATCTGGATTTGGCAGCGAGTGCTGCTGATGTGACCGAACACTTTCGAGATCAAAAAGATCACGAAGTGGAAAAGCTTTTCTGGTCGCAGTTCCACAATCCAGAGCGTCCACTGGCAGTGGACGATTGCCTGTCTCAATGGGCTGAACTGAATAGGTTGTCCAGACTCGCCATGAAGTACGTCATGGGTCATCTGTGGCCGGGGAGATCGGAGCCGAAGAGTTATTTCAGCTTGGTGCAGCAATTCCTTGAAGCGGTGCCGCGTATCAATGCGATGAAGAGGTCAGCATGCATAGAGGGCGCACGGATGGCTCTTGCCCGTGTCAAGACATACTGGGCGGAGATGGAGACCACCGTTGTTGCGTCCCGAGATTCGGACAAAAGCCGAGTACCCTCCGAGCACTATTTTCAGGAAGTCCTTGAAGGCGCTCGTGTAATAGAGACGCAGTGCTCGAAGGATGCTATGTTATGATAGCATATGTAATAATAAAGCAGTATTTTGATAAATTGTAGTGGCCTTTTATACTTGTGCCTTCAAGTATTGGGAACACCTCCTGTGCGGCCGTTTTGAGATATATATATACAAAATCTGAAAGATGGCAGTCGTTGGCTTCAGCCCCCACGCACATAGTGCGGGGGTGCTTGCAGAAGACGCATTTTCACACTTAACCCAACGTCTTGGTCCTACAAAGGAGGTGATAGCGCAGGGGGCCAGGCAACCGGACTATAATGCTTTAACACTTTCACTTAGCCATAGAAGCTTGACAGTGGGACTATTTAGGTAGCCCCTTGGTGGCGGCTGCGCTCGCCCGAGTTCGGGGCGCGTATGTGCCTGGCCGGGAAACGGACCCTCGTTAAAGTAGAGGAATCCTATAGATTCCAATAGGTCATCGAGTGGCTGACCAGCCTCACGCTACATCATGACAGTCAGTTTTCGGCTTTCTCTACTGAGGTGCTCGCCCGGCCTAACCATGGCACAATCACAGTAGTTCTCCTGGTGCTACCTTAGCCGATAGAGCGGAACGTAAGGTAGTCGAACTCAGGAGCCGGGCAACCCAACATTTGACCAAAGACATGATTCGGAGCTGATGCATATAATGCCAAAACTTGCGACGCCGAACACTCCCTAAGGTGTTCGGTCTTTATGAGTGCGGGCAAAACAACAATCTTTATTAAAAAAGCCCCTAGTGTCCAGGTACACGCAAAAATTCTGACGTGGCCACATGCCAAGACGCCAGCCTCCTCCTTGGTTATATCAGAGAAAACCAGGGGATATGTAGCAACAAGAGACAGTAAAAAAGGTTTGCGCATGGTCTTAATCTAAAAAGAATCCTTAGGATGGGTCCCTACTGCACGTCTGCGCCTGTGTCTCCATTGTGCCGTATCCTGGACGGGCGCCACACGACGTTCATCTGTAAAAGAGAGGAACTGAGTTGAAAATGGGTTATGCCGAGCAAAAGTTTAAAATAAACAGACTATAAAGTAAAATATATAAAATTGAGCTTTAGTGTCTCTTATTGTATATGTACGGAGCCCCTAGTGCGGGGGTATATGGCCACTAAGCCTGCGTCAATGATAATTTTGTACCGAACTCGTCTATCCGCGTTCGTGGTCTTTAATGACCTATTCCGAAGTTTTTGGCCGGTGAAGCCATTTTACCGTGGGGCTGTCAAAGCGGCCGCACAGTCCTCCGCTTGAGGGAGGCGCACATCAATGCTTCCCCTTCAAAGAGATGATGCCTCGTGGACCGAGCATCTTAAGCGTTAGAGATGCATAATGCGGTATTGCGTTAAAGCGGGCGAAAGCTTCGCGTCCCAGTAGTGCTTGGTAGCGACTTGAGAATGGGACGATGTGGAAAATCAGCTTTTCGCGGCGGAAGTTATCGGTAGAGCCGAATATAACTTCGAGCCGGAGAAAACCCATGCAATGGGTGTCCGGACCAGGCGTTACCCCTTGGAAGGCGGTTTTGCTGCGGCGGATTCTTGCTGGGTCTATCCCCATGTGGCGGATTGTGTCCTGAAATATCAGGTTTAGTTCACTGCCGCCGTCCATAAGGACATTTGAAAACTGGAGTCCGCCAATTATTGGATCGAGTACCAAGGCAGTCCAGCCTGCGTTCCTTATACTTCTAGAGTAATCCAGTTGATCGAAGATGATTGGTTTTGACAACCAGTGGCGGGACCCCTTTGGGATAGGTCGTGTGGTGCGTACCTTTATTGGCGCCAAACGTTTTGTTATGTGAAGTAAGTTTACTGTTTTTACTTCTCGTGGGAAGTTCTTTTGTTTCCTGGCGCTCTGCTTTTGGGGTTCGTCCTCGTCTTCGCTTGGCGTGTCGAGCCCCTTGTGTTCGGCGTTGATTCTGCCGGATTGTTTGAAAAACCAACAATCTCTGTGGGTATGGTTAGCAGGCTTCCCGGGAGTACTGTGTATTTGACATATCCTGTCCAGGATTTTGTTTAAGTTGGATGGATCATCCCTGTTATCCTGGAGGGGCGGCTTTGTCTGATTTTGTCGTGAGCTTTTGAATCCGGTGTTGATTGCCGTGCTCTTCGGACTTTTTTCCTTAGTCCGGCGACGGTCCTTGTTGCGTCGCGGTTTTCCATTTCCATCCCTAGTTTCGAATGTACTTTGGTCGCTGGGGCTGCATCTTGCCAACCAGCTGTCCTCTCCTGCACAAAAGCGGGTCATGAGGCTTGTTAGTGCGGCCATTGTTCTTGGCTTTTCTTGGCCGAGGTGTCTGGCGAGCCATTCGTCTCGGACGTTATGCCTGAAAGCTGCTAAGGCTTCGGCGTCCGGACAGTCGACTATCTGATTCTTTTTAGTGAGGAATCGATTCCAGAATTGCCGAGCTGATTCTCCGGGCTGTTGAGTTATGTGACTAAGATCATCTGCATCCGGAGGGCGGACATAGGTCCCTTGAAAATTTGCTTGGAAAGCGTCCTCGAGTTCTTCCCAACTTCCGATTGTGTTTTCAGGAAGGCTTTTAAGCCAATGCCGGGCTGGCCCTTTAAGCTGAAGGGGTAAGTATTTTATGGCGTGGAGGTCATCTCCTCTAGCCATATGTATGTGGAGGATATAATCCTCGATCCAGACTCCAGGGTCTGTCGTTCCATCATATGCCTCTGTGTTTACGGGTTTGAATCCCTCTGGAAATTCATGGTCCAGGACCTCATCGGTGAAACATTGGGGGTGTGCGGCGCCCCTATATTTGGGTGTGCCAGATTCTGATGATGGCTTTATTGCATTGCTTACGAGAGCTTGCTTTCTTGGCCCGTAAATGGACCTGACTGGGCCATGATGCGAATCCTTAAGTGGGTCGCATGCCGATTTAAGTGCGGCGCCGCTTCCCGCTTTATGCTGACCATGGGGTTGTCTATCCGACCGTGTGGCTTTCTTATTTTTTTGAATGCGAGGGCTCTAGGGCCTCTTCGTCGAATTCAGGCAGTAGCTTTCTCTTCGAGTAGCTTTTAGTGCGGCGACTGTCACCATATTTATCTGCGGTATTGATTACTTTGCTCCATCTGATCCTGAGTGCATCTTCTGCCGTTTTTAGCTTTTGCTTCTGCTTTTTCAGGCTGCGTGCTGTTGCAACGAGCCTCTTGTGGAGATTCTTCTGCTTCGTGGGTTTATCCGGCGTAAGGTCGTCCGGAGTGCCATTTTCGCCGGGGGAGGGATGTTCAGTTTCTCTATCCGTGTTGCCCTGTTCGGACGGTTGCTCTAAGGCCTGCTCGTCGTCTACCGGCTCATCCTGCTCTATGGCTGGGTCTTTATCGAGGCGGGGCTTGGGTCGGTGTTTACGCCGACGCTTTTGATTGCTTTTCGAGGGATCGGTCCCCCGTTCCATCCCCTTTTTCCTCGTTGTCGTTTCCTTTAGGGGTATCCACCGTGTACACATCGTGAGATGGGGTGGCTGTCCAATGCCCTATGGGCGTTGGCTCATCTGTATCTCCTGCATCGTCGTCCATGCTATCGATGTCTGCGGAGTCGAAGTTGAGCACGTCGTTTAAATTGTCGATAGTGGCTACCAAGTGGGTGGTGGGTGGGCTTTGAATTTCTTCATCGTCCGTATCCCATCCTCGCTGACCGTAGTCCAGCCAAGGCTCTCCTGATAAAAAGAGAGACTTTAGAGAATTCAGGATGTCGCCAAAAGGCGAGTGCTGAAAGATGTCCGCGGCGGTGAACTCCATTATCGGCGCCCAATCGGATTCGATCAGCAAGGGCGCGGGGGGTTCGGAGTTCGGAGAGGAATCCGGCTCCTTGGAGTCATGGGCCGTGCAGAACACGGGGCTGACGTTCGGCTCGATCGCCTTTGAGATCGTAGCCCATGAGGTGACGTCCAACCGTTCATCCTTGATTGGCGCAATAGGCTCCGAATAAAGGGTTGGAACCAGTGCTTGTGCGGCCTCCAGGACACTGTTCGGCGGCAGAGCTAGATCATGCCTCTCGAAATAGTGCGGCGCGCTTAGCTGTGGCTTGAATCTGTCGAAGATCGAATCCCTGCGGACGTCGGCCGTGTAGTTTGAGCTTCCAAACCTGACCTGATGGCCAGGGGCGTAGATTTCGATCTGTTCCAGGTGGCCAAGCGAATTGGCCCGCAGTGCGAAGCTGCTGAAGACGAAGATCTGTCCAGGGCAAAAAGTCTCGCCCTGGATTTCATCGTTATAGATGATCAAAGGAGCCATCGAGCCCAAAAGTGACGACACAGAGGAACTCTCAATGAAAGCACCAATGTCGGTGTCAAAACCCCGCGGATCTCGGGTAGGGGGTCCCGAACTGTGCGTCTAGGCGGATGGTAACAGGAGACAAGGGACACGATGTTTTTACCCAGGTTCGGGCCCTCTCGATGGAGGTAAAACCCTACTCCTGCTTGATTAATATTGATGATATGGGTAGTACAAGAGTAGATCTACCACGAGATCAAGGAGGCTAAACCCTAGAAGCTAGCCTATGGTATGATTGTTGTATGATGAAGTTGTCCTACGGACTAGAACCCCCCGGTTTATATAGACACCAGACTAGAACCCCCCGGTTTGTATCAATGCGATGACACAAAGTCGGTGCAGATATTCAAGATCGGGGGGTTCTAGTCCGTAGGACAACTTCATCATACAACAATCATACCATAGCTAGCTTCTAGGGTTTAGCCTCCTTGATCTCGTGGTAGATCTACTCTTGTACTACCCATATCATCAATATTAATCAAGCAGGAGTAGGGTTTTACCTCCATCGAGAGGGCCCGAACCTGGGTAAAAACATCGTGTCCCTTGTCTCCTGTTACCATCCGCCTAGACGCACAGTTCAGGACCCCCTACCTGAGATCTGCCGGTTTTGACACCGACATTGGTGCTTTCATTGAGAGTTCCTCTGTGTCGTCACCTTTAGGCCCGATGGCTCCTTTAATCATCAACGACGATGCGGTCCAGGGTGAGACTTTTCTCCCCGGACAGATCTTCGTCTTCGGCGGCTTCGCATTGCGGGCCAATTTGCTTGGCCACCTGGAGCAGATCGAAAGCTATGCCCCTGGCCATCAGGTCAGGTTTGGAAGCTTAAACTACACGGCAGACATCCGTGGGGATTTGATCTTCGACGGATTCGAGCCACAGCCAAGCGCGCCGCACTGTGTTGAGAGGCATGATCTTGCTCTGCCGCCGAACAGTGCCCTGGAGGCGGCACACGCATCGGTTCCTGCCCTTAATTCGGAGCCTATTGCGCCAATCAAGGATGAGCGGCTGGATGCCACCTCGGGGGCTACGATCTCAAAGGCAATTGAGCCGAACGTCAGCCCCGCGTCCTGCGTGACCCGTGACCCCGAGGATCCGGATTCCTCTCCGGATTCCGACCCCCCTGCACCCCTACCGATTGAATCCGATTGGGCGCCGATAATGGAGTTCACCGCAGCGGACATCTTTCAGCACTCGCCCTTCAGCAACATCCTGAACTCACTAAAGTCTCTCTCTTTATCAGGAGAGACATGGCCGGACTACGGTCAACAAGGATGGGATGCGGACGATGAAGAAATTCAAAGCCCACCCACCACCCACTTTGTAGACGTTGTTGACGATTTAACCGACATGCTTGACTTCGACTCCGAAGACATCGACGGTATGGACGACGATGCAGGAGACGAACAGGAACCAGCACCTGTAGGGCGCTGGAAGGCCACCTCGTCATATGATATATACATGGTGGATACTCCAAAAGATGGAGACGGCGACGGAACAATGGAGGATGACACCTCCAAGAAACAGCCAAAGCGCCAGCATCGGCGGCGCCGCTCTAAATCCCGCCAAAGCAAAAATGGTGATTCCAGCACGGGAGATAATACTACCCCGGATAGCGCCGAGGAACACCACCTCCAGAAAGATTCGGCACAGGAAGATGGGGAAGCCAGCCCTCATGAGAGAGTGGCAGACCGAGAGGTTGAGGATGATAACTATATGCCTCCCTCTAAAGACGAGGCAAGCCTCGACGATGACGAATTCGTCGTACCATCAGACCCCGCCGAACAAGAGCGTTTCAAACGCAGGCTTTTAGCCACGGCAAGCAGCCTCAAGAAAAAGCAGCAACATAGAGCTGATCAAGATTTGCTAGCTGACAGATGGACTGAAGTCCTTGCGGCCGAAGAGTATGAACTCGAACGCCTCTCCAAGAGTTACCCAAAGCGCAGGCCGCTACCCCGATCTGAGGAGGAAGCACCTACATCACCAGCGCATGACATGGCCAACCGGCCACCTCGCGGCCGGGACAGAGAGGCCTCTCGGCCCTCCACCCAAGCCATGCCCCGGCGCCGCTCAACTAAGGCACGGGAAAATGCGCCAGACCTGCGAGACGTACTGAAGGACAAGGCAAGACAAACAAGATCGATCTACGGATTGCTCAGGCGCCCCACGACACGTGACGGTGATCTTCATTCCGGATACAACAAATCCGGCCGGGCCAAACACAACAGAAATAGCTCCTTCAAGCTGCGTCGTGATATAGCCCAGTATACAGGCGCCGCACACCCACTATGCTTCACAGATGAAGTAATGGATCATAAAATCCTAGAGGGTTTCAAACCCGTAAACATCGAATCATATGATGGAACAACAGATCCTGTGGTATGGATTGAGGATTATCTCCTTCACATCCACATGGCCTGCGGTGATGATCTACACGCCATCAAATACCTCCCGCTCAAACTTAAGGGACCGGCCCGGCATTGGCTTAACAGCTTGCCAGCAGACTCAATCGGTTCTTGGGAGGACCTGGAAGCCGCATTCCTCGACAACTTCCAGGGCACTTATGTGCAACCACCGGATGCCGATGACTTAAGCCACATAATTCAGCAGCCAGAGGAATCGGCCAGGCAATTCTGGACACGGTTCCTAACAAAGAAAAACCAGATAGTCGACTGTCCAGAGGCAGAGGCCCTAGCAGCCTTCAAACATAATATCCGCGATGAGTGGCTTGCCCGGCACCTGGGACAGGAAAAGCCGAAGTCCATGGCAGCCCTCACGACACTCATGACCCGCTTTTGCACGGGAGAAGACAGCTGGCTAGCTCGCAGTAACAACTTAGCAAAGAACCCTGGTAATTCGGATACCAAGGACCAAAGTGACAGGACACGTCGGAATAAGCAAAAGCGCCGTGTTAGCAGCGACAACAATGAAGACATGGCAGTTAATGCCGGATTCAGAGGCTATAAATCCGGTCAGCGGAAAAAGCCATTCAAGAAGAATACTCAGGGCCCGTCCAGCTTGGACCGAATACTCAACCGCTTGTGCCAGATACATGGCACCCCCGAAAGGCCAGCCAATCACACCAACAGGGATTGTTGGGTGTTCAAGCAGGCAAGCAAGCTAAGAGCCGAAAATAAAGACAAGGGGCTGCATAGCGATGACGAGGAGGAGCCCAGGCCGCCGAACAACAGTGGACAGAAGGGTTTTCCCCCACAAGTGCGGACGGTGAACATGATATACGCAACACACATTCCCAAGAAGGAGCGGAAGCGTGCGCTACGGGACGTATAGGCGATGAAGCCAGTCGCCCCAAAGTTCTACCCATGGTCCTCCTGCCCGATCACTTTTGATCGAAGGGACCACCCCACTAGCATCCGTCACGGCGGCTTCGCTGCATTGGTTCTCGACCCAATTATCGATGGATTTCATCTCACAAGAGTCCTCATGGACGACGGAAGTAGCCTGAACCTGCTTTATCAGGATACAGTGCGGAAAATGGGCATAGATCCCTCGAGGATTAAGCCCACAAAAACGACCTTTAAAGGCGTTATACCAGGTGTAGAGGCCAACTATACAGGCTCAGTAACACTTGAAGTGGTCTTCGGATCTTCGGACAATTTCCGAAGCAAAGAGTTAATCTTCGATATAGTCCCATTTCACAGTGGCTATCACGCCCTGCTCGGGCGAACCGCATTTGCAAAGTTCAATGCGGTGCCGCACTACGCATATCTCAAGCTCAAGATGCCAGGCCCTCGAGGAGTAATTACGGTCAACGGAAACACCGAACACTCCCTCCGTACGGAGGAGCACACGGCGGCTCTCGTAGCGGAAGTACAAAGCAGCCTTCTTAGGCAATTCTCCAGTCCGGCCGTTAAAAAGCTAGACACTGCCAAGCGCTCCGGGAGTAACCTACAACAAGACTGCCTGGCACGTTCTGAGCAGGCGTAGCAATGCGGCCCCAACCCCAGCCCTCGCTACATAGCGAAACTAGTGCCTCGCGTACATAATTACGCTCTTGAAATACCATGGGTGCAGGGGAAGGGGCACAATAACGGCAAGCCCAAAATACGGCTTAAAACGTACTAGGGGCTGCCGAATTCTTTTTTTAATTTTCTCTTACTTTCAGGACTCCATACTTCGGACGACCTGTTCGGCAATTCAACTGCCGCACAAACGATGCAAGATCCAGGGAAGCAGACAAGCCATGCCGCATTATGGAACTCACAGGTGGTCTCTGTTACGAGCAGTATACCTGTTTTGGCATACAATTCCGTGGCCTGCCCCTGGCAAGGACATGTTAAATAGTCCAATATCTTTTGCTTATATCATTCTGCTTTGATAGCAGCCTTTCTATAAACAATGCATAGCTTCTTGTCTATTTTTTGCATTATCCTCTTTTCATATATATGTTTATCAAATGACATGTTGCACCCGTACACCATGGTACGGCAAACACGCCAGGGGCTTCAGTACCCCTCAATATGGTGTGAGAAGCTCGTACACTTTCACAAGTGCGGCACCCCGAACTTATAGCACTATATGCATCGGCTCCGAATCATGATTTGGGTCAATAGTTGGGTTTGCCCGGCTCCTATGTTTTGGTGCCTTACGTTCCGCTATATCGGCTAAGGTAGCACTAGGAGAACCACTGCGATTGTGCCCCGGTTGAGCTGGGTTAAGCACCTCAGTGGAGAAAGCTAAAACTGACTGTCATGATGAGGCGAGAAACCGGTCGCTATTCGAGAGGTTTTTTGAGTCCCTAAAGACTTATGCCGCTTCGAGCGAGGAGCCGGCTTTGTCCGGCCAAGGCGTGGATAGCGCCCCGAACTCGGTCTTCCGAACCAGGGGCTTCGCCGAAATTTAAAATTATAGAGTTCTATGGCTAAGTGAGAGTGTTCAAGCATTATAGTCCGATTGCCTGGTTCGTTGTGCTGAGCGCCTCCCTCGAAGGACCCAACTATGGGAAAAAGAGCGCTCAGGTTTATCTCGAACACCCCAGCACTAGTGGCATGGGGGCAGAAGCTGATGACTGGTCATCTCTCAATTTTTTATAAACGGCCGCACAGAAAGTAATATTTTAAATTCAACAAGCATTGCTTAGCGCATATGAACAAGTTTTCAGCGCACAGGATAAACATGAGCGAGTTCATTCAAAAATTACATCCTTGGTACACTCATCCGCCACAAGGCGGGCACCCGCAAGAACATCCTTATAGTAGTTCTCGGGCTTGCGATGCTCCTTCCCCGGCGGCGGCCCGTCCCTCACAAGCTTCTCACCGTCCAGCTTACCCCAGTGCACCTTTGCACGGGCAAGGGCCCTACGGGCACCTTTGATGCAGACGGAGCGCTTGATGACCTCGAGCCTTGGACATGCCTCCACCAGCCGCCGCACCAGCCCGAAGTAGCTCCCAGGCAGGGCCTCTCTGGGCCACAGCCAAACTATGAAGCCCTTCATGGCCTGTTCAGCCGCCTTGTGGAGCTCGACCAGCTGTTTCAGCTGGTCGCGCAAGGGCACAAGGTGTCCGGCCTCAGCATACTGAGACCAGAACACCTTCTCCGTCGAGCTGCCCTCTTCAGCTCGGTAGAATGCGGCGGCGTCGGATATGCTACGGGGAAGATCTGCGAATGCCCCTGGAGAGCTCCGGATTCAGGTAAGTAACAAGTAGTTTACTTTTATATTTCCGCTTTGCATAAAGAATGCCTTACCCGCTGCTATCTTTTTCATCTCCTCCAACTCTTGGAGGGCCTTTTGGGCTTCGACCTTGGCAGACTTGGCAGTCTCAAGGGTCGCCGTGAGCTCAGACGCTTGCATCTTTGACTCAAGCTCCAAACTCTCATGCTTTTTCATGAGAGCCTGAAGCTCTTGCCGCACCTTGCCGACCTGGGCCTCAAGTTTCTCTCGCTCGGTGCACTCCGCGGCCGCTTTCTTTTCGGCCTCGGACAGCGCCTGCTTGAGGGTCGCCACCTCAGTTGTGGCCCCTACAATAAGAAGTACAATCCTGTTATTTTTTGCAATCACGTCTTTCTATAGGCACTTTTTCTAAGATATTTCTTACCTTCTTTCTCCTCGAGCTGCCGCTTGGCAAGGCCGAGCTCTTGCTCGGTCCGCTCGAGTCCCTGTTTCAAGGCACCCACCTCCGCAGTCAGTGCGGCGGTGGCTAGCAGCGAAGCCTGCATACGCATATTGACTCTTTGTTGTTAGACTCATGCGAAATTTAATAGATCCTCTATTCGGCTTTTCTTTCCGAACGCCAAACAGAGCATCAGGGGCTACTGTCTATGCGGTTATATTCTTACATATGTTTTACTTACCTCGAAGCCTGTTAGAAGGCTAGCGCAAGCTTCGTTCAGTCCGCCCTTGGCAGACTGAACCTTCTGGATCACCGTACTCATAATAGTACGGTGCTCCTCGTCGATGGAGGCGCCGTCAAGCACCTCCAGCAGATTGTCCGGCACCTCCGGTTGGACGGAGGCCGCCGGCTCAGAAGGCTTGCTCCTCTTGGAAGGAGTTCGCCTACCGCGGTCCGGAACTGTTGAAGATTCCGGCGCGGTGTCCGGCTCAAAGCCGGACTTGGAGCCCTGGGGGGTCTTGTCCCCTTTACTCCTGGAGTCTGGGAGGTCGCCTTGCGGCTCCTCCAGGACCACCTCTTCCTGCCCCGGAGCTCGTTGTGACGCTACCTCGGCGTCGTCCGTAGTGCGGGGGGAGACAGCGGGCGGAACTGAGTTCACGTCCGATGAATCCAGGGAGCCGCTCGACGAGTCGTCGAGTCCGGTCCGGGGCGGGCTGCATAATGACGTTCGACATTAGGAAAAGCTATGCAACAAAGGAACGTCATGAGTTACTCTGATATCCGAATACTTACGATTTCGCCGGACGCTTGGCCCTATCTGGCCACTCCTCTTTGTCCTCTTCGGCGTCGGGGGAGTAGTTCGGCGGAGGGGTCTTCCTCTTCCTGGACCCTTCGGCCTCCCCCGTTGGGGCGGCCTTCCTTTTCTTTCCTCCCCCGCTGGAGGGGGAGAGTTTTCCTCTTCCTCCTCCTCGTTCTCGCGGGAGGAGAGCGTCTCGGACTCGTCGGATGACGAGTCTGACACCACCACATTACGGGCACTCTTTTGAGTCCCCGTGGCCTTCTTCTTGGCCTTCTTCTCCGGCACCACATAAGGCGCCGGAACCAGCAGCTTCACTAGGAGAGCAGGGGCTGGGTCTTCGGGCAAGGGAGCCGGACAGTTAATCGGTCCGGACGTCGCCTGCCAAGCCGGTCAAAGGTGAGGGAGTGTAGATCCCGCATAGAGTCAAACTATGAAAAAACTTAACATCCTATAAAAGGTGAAAATAGCTTACCTCGCTAGCATGACACTGCGAGCTGTATCCGCGGTCCTCGGAAGCGGATGTGGGAGCCTCGGCGCCTTTGGTTAGCACCTTCCAGACGTCTTCATACGTCGTGTCGAAGAGCCTGTTAAGGGTTTGGAGCTGCGCCGGGTCGAAGTCCCATAGATTAAAGTCCCGTTGTTGACACAGGAGGATCCGGCGGACGAGCATAACCTGGACTACATTGACAAGCTTGATCGGCTTGCTCACCAGGGACTGGATGCATGTCTGCTGTCCGGTCACCTCTTTCTCGTCGCCCCATGACAGGCCCGTCTCTTTCCAGGACATAAGCCGCATGGGGGCTCCGGATCAGAACTCGGGGGCTGCGATCCATTTCGGATCACGCGGCTCGGTGATGTAAAACCACCATGATTGCCACCCCTTCAGGGTCTCCACGAAGGAGCCCTCGAGCCATAGGACGTTGGCCATCTTGCCCGCCATGGCGCCTCCGCACTCCGCCTGGCTGCTGCGCACCACCTTGGGCTTGACGTTGAAGGTCTTGAGCCAGAGGCCGAAATGGGGGCAGATGCGAAGGAAAGCCTCGCACACGACGATAAACGCCGAGATGTTGAGGACGAAGTTCAGGGCCAGATCGTGGAAATCCAGGCCATAGTAGAACATGAGCCCCCGGACAAAGGGGTGGAGTGGAAAACCCAGTCCGCGGAGGAAGTGGGGAAGGAATACTACCCTCTCATGGGGCCTTGGGGTGGGGAGAAGCTGCCCCTCCTCGGGAAGCCGGTGCGCGATGTCCTTGGACAAGTATCCGACCTTCCTTAGCTTTTTGACATGGCCCTCCGTGACGGAGGAGACCATCCACTTGCCTCCCGCTCCGGACATTGCTGGAGAAGGTTGAGGTGGGAAGTGCGGGCTTGGGCGTTGGAGCTCGAGTGCGTGGAGGATGGATAGGCAAAGGAGGAAGAAGGCGTAGGTGAAAAGGTGGATCCTTATCCCCTTATATGGGCGGATGCGGCTGTGCGTCCCCACCAGCCTAGTAAAACTCGCTTGCCTCCCAAGCGCCGTGATAAATGGCGCGGTTGGGTTACCCACGTCCGTATTGATGAGAATCCCGTAAAAGGGGGTACACGATCTCTGCTTTGATAAGACGTGCCAAGGAAACCGCCTCGCAAAACATGCTGAGGAGGAAAAGTAAAAACGATTCGAGTAAAGGACTTGGCCGTAGTGTGATGTCACGCTGCGGAATACGTCAGCAGATTAGATTTGTGTTAATATTTTTCTCTCTATGGCAATATGTGGAAACTTGTTTTGCAGAGCCGGACACTACTCTTGGTGTTTAAAATCTTCTTGAAGAACTTGGTGGAGGAACCCGCCTTGCAATGCCGAAGACAATCTGCGCGCCGGACTCATCGTCATTGAAGCCTGGTTCAGGGGCTACTGAGGGAGTCCTGGATTAGGGGGTGTTCGTATAGCCGGACTATACCTTTAGCCAGACTCCTGGACTATGAAGATACAAGATTGAAGACTTCGTCCCGTGTCCGGATGGGACTTTCTTTGGCGTGGAAGGCAAGCTTGGCGATGCGGATATTCAAGATCTCCTACCATTGTAACCGACTCTATGTAACCCTAACCCTATCCGGTGTCTATATAAACCGGGGGGTTCTAGTCCGTAAGACAACTTCATCATACAACAATCATACCATAGGCTAGCTTCTAGGGTTTAGCCTCCTTGATCTCGTGGTAGATCTACTCTTGTACTACCCATATCATCAATATTAATCAAGCAGGAGTAGGGTTTTACCTCCATCAAGAGGGCCCGAACCTGGGTAAAAACATCGTGTCCCTTGTCTCCTGTTACCATCCGCCTAGACGCACTGCCACCGAGCTAAAGAACAATCTCATGCCCGCTCGTGGACATTGGTGCTTTCATTGAGAGTTCCTCTGTGTCGTCACCTTTAGGCCCGATGGCTCCTTCGATCATCAATGACGATGCGGTCCAGGGTGAGACTTTTCTCCCCGGACAGATCTTCGCCTTCGGCGGCTTCGCACTGCGGGCCAATTCTCTTGGCCACCTGGAGAAGATCGAAAGCTATTCCCCTGGCCATCAGGTCAGGTTTGGAAGCTTAAACTACACGGCAAACATGGGGGTAGAAGAAGTTTCCCCCTTAGGTTAAAATGGTGAACATGATATATGATACTTCTCCGTCGTATCTACTTTTCCAAATACTTTTGCCCTTGTTTTGGACTCTAACTTGCATGATTTGAACGGAACTAACCCGAACTGACGTTGTTTTCAGTAGAATTGCCATGGTGTTATTTTTGTGCAGAAATAAAAGTTCTCAGAATGACCTAAAAATTAACGGAGATTATTTTTGGAATTAATAAAAATACTAGCGAAAGAATCAAGGCAAGGGGGCCCACACCCTGTCCACGAGGGCGGGGGCGTGCTGACCCCCCTGGGCGCGCCCCCTGCCTCGTGGGCCCCCTAGAGCTCCACTGACCTCAACTCCAACTCTATATATTCGTGTTCGGGGAGAAAAAATCAGAGAGAAGGATTCATCGCGTTTTACGATACGGAGCCGCCGCCAAGCCCTAATCTCTCTCGGGAGGGCTGATCTGGAGTCCGTTCGGGGCTCCGGAGAGGGGAATCCGTTGCCATCGTCATCATCAACCATCCTCCATCACCAATTTCATGATGCTCACCGCCGTGCGTGAGTAATTCCATCGTAGGCTTGCTGGACGGTGATGGGTTGGATGAGACTTATCATGTAATCGAGTTAGTTTTGTTAGGGTTTGATCCCTAGTATCCACTATGTTCTGAGATTGCTGTTTCTATGACTTTGCTATGCTTAATGCTTGTCACTAGGGCCCGAGTGCCATGATTTCAGATCTGAACCTATTATGTTTTCATGAATATATGTGAGTTCTTGATCCTATCTTGCAAGTCATTAGTCACCTACTATGTGTTATGATCCGGCAACCCCGAAGTGACAATAATCGGGACCACTCCCGGTGATGACCGTAGTTTGAGGAGTTCATGCATTCACTATGTGTTAATGCTTTGGTCCGGTACCCTATTATAAGGAGGCCTTAATATCCCTTAGTTTCCAATAGGACCTCGCTGCCACGGGAGGGTAGGACAAAAGATGTCATGCAAGTTCTTTTTCGTAAGCACGTATGACTATATTCGAAATACATGCCTACATTACATTAATGAATTGGAGCTAGTTCTATGTCACCCTATGTTATAAATGTTGCATGAATAATCGCATCCGGCATAATTCTCCATCACCGATCCAATGCCTACGAGCTTTTCACATATTGTTCTTCGCTTAGTTACTTTTCCGTTGCCACTGTTACAAGTACTACAAAACCATCACTGTTACTTTTGCCCCCGTTACCGTTACTTCCATACTACTTTTCTACTAAATACTTTGCTGCAGATATTAAGTTATCCAGGTGTGGTTGAATTGACAGCTCAACTGCTAATACTTGAGAATATTCTTTGGCTCCCCTTGTGTCGAATCAATAAATTTGGGTTGAATACTCTACCCTCGAAAACTGTTGCGATCCCCTATACTTGTGGGTTATCAATATACATTACTCATATCCCCAAGAGGGAGTGCAAACGTGCGCTCAGGGACGTCTATGCGATAGACCTAGTCGCCCCAAAATTTAACCCACGGTCGTCCTGCCCGATCACCTTCGATCGTAGGGATCATCTGACCAGCATCCGCCATGGCGGTTCAGCCGCACTGGTCCTTGATCCAATTATTAATAGATTCCACCTCACGCGAGTCCTCATGGACGGTGGCAGCAGCCTCAACCAGCTCTATCAGGATACAGTCCGCAAAATGGGCATCGATCCATCAAGGATCAAGCCCACAAAAACTACCTTTAAAGGAGTAATACCAGGTGTAGAGGCCCGCTGCACGGGTTCAATCACATTGGAAGTCATCTTCGGATCTCCGGACAACTTCCAAAGCGAAGACTTGATCTTCGATATCGTCCCCTTCCGCAGTGATACGTCCATTTTGCATCATGCTTTTATATTGATATTTATCGCATTATGGGATGTTATTACACGTTATGGCACAATACTTATTCATATTCTCTCTTATTTTACAAGGTTTACATGAAGAGGGAGAATGTCAGCAGCTGGAATTCTAGGGCTGGAAAAGGAGCAAATATTAGAGACCTATTCTGCACAGCTCCAAAAGTCCTGAAACTTCATGGAAGTCACTTTTGGAATTAATAAAAAATAATGGCGAAAGAATCCACCAGAGGGGGCCCACACCCTGGCCACGAGTGTGGGGGCACGTCCTACCCGCCTGGGCGCGCCCCCTGCCTCGTGGGCCCCCTGGCGGGCCTCCGGTGACCATCTTCTGCTATATGAAGTCTTTTGTCCGAGAAAAAATCATAAGAAATCTTTCGGGAAGAAACTCCGCCGCCACGAGGCGGAACCTTGGCGGAACCAATCTAGGGCTCCGGCAGAGCTGTTCTGCCGGGGAAACTTCCCTCCGGGAGGGGGAAATCATCGCCATCGTCATCACCAATGACCCTCTCATCAGGAGGGGGTCAATCTCCATCAACATCTTCACCAGCACCATCTCCTCTCAAACCCTAGTTCATCTCTTGTATCCAATATTTGTCCCAAAGCCTCAGATTGGTACATGTGGGTTGCTAGTAGTGTTGATTACTCCTTGTAGTTGATGCTAGTTGGTTTATTTGGTGGAAGATCATATGTTCAGATCCTTTATGCATATTAATACCCCTCTGATTATGAACATGGATATGATTTGTGAGTAGTTACGTTTGTTCCTGAGGACATGGGAGAAGTCTTGCTATAAGTAGTCATGTGAATTTGGTATTCGTTCGATATTTTGATGAGATGTACGTTGTCTTTCCTCTAGTGGTGTTATGTGAACGTCGACTACATGACACTTCACCATTGTTTGGGCCTAGAGGAAGGCATTGGGAAGTAATAAGTAGATGATGGGTTGCTAGAGTGACAGAAGCTTAAACCCTAGTTTATGAGTTGCTTCGTAAGGGGCTGATTTGGATCCATATGTTTCATGCTATGGTTAGGTTTACCTTAATACTTCTTTTGTAGTTGCGGATGCTTGCAATAGGGGTTAATCATAAGTGGGATGCTTGTCCAAGAAGGGATAGCACCCAAGCACTGGTCCACCCACATACCAAATTATCAAGGTAACGAACGCGAGTCATATGAGCCTGATGAAAACTAGCTTGACGATAATTCCCATGTGTCCTCGGGAGCATTTTCCTTCATATAAGAGTTTGTCCAGGTTTGTCCTTTGCTACAAAAAGGATTGGGCCACCTTGCTGCACCTTGTTTACTTTCATTACTTGTTACCTGTTACAAATTACCTTATCACGAAACTACCTGTTACCGATAATTTCAGTGCTTGCAGAGAATACCTTGCTGAAAACCACTTATCATTTCCTTCTGCTCCTCGTTGGGTTCGACACTCTTACTTATCGAAAGGACTACGATAGATCCCCTATACTTGTGGGTCATCAAGACTCTTTTCTGGCACCGTTGCCGGGGAGTGAAGCGCCTTTGGTAGGTGGAATTTGGTAAAGAAAAATTTATATAGTGTGCTGAAATTTACTGTCACTTGTTACTATGGAAAGTAATCCTCTGAGGGGCTTGTTGATACGTCTCCAACATATCTATAATTTTTGATTGTTCCATGCTATATTATATTCTGTTTTGGATGTTTATTGGGCTTTATGATACACTTTTATATTATTTTTGGGACTAACCTATTAACCGGAGGCCCAACCCAAATTGCTGTTTTTTGCCTATTACAGTGTTCCGCAGGAAAAGGATATCAAACGGAGTCCAAACGGAATGAAACCTTCGGGAACATGATTTTCGGAACAAACGTGATCCAGAGGACTTGGAGTCTACGTAAAGCAATCAACGAGGAGAGCACGAGGCAGGGGGGCATGCCCACGTCCCCCAGGCGCGCCCTCCACCCTCGTGGGGCCCACGTTGCTCCACCGACGTACTTCTTCCTCCTATATATACCTACGTACCCCCAAACCATCATATACGGAGCCAAAACCCTATTTCCACCACCGCAACCTTCTGTACCCATGAGATCCCATCTTGGGGCCTTTTCCGACGCTCCACCGGAGGGGGCATTGATCACGGAGGGCTTCTACATCAACACCATAGCCTCTCCAATTATGTGTGAGTAGTTTACCTCAGACCTTCGGGTCCATAGTTATTAGCTAGATGGCTTCTTATCTCTCTTTGGATCTCAATACAAAGTTCTCCTCGATTCTCTTGGAGATCTATTTGATGTAACTCTTCTTTTGCGGTGTGTTTCTCGAGATCCGATGAATTGTGGGTTTATGATCAAGTTTATCTATGAACAATATTTGAATCTTCTCTGAATTCTTTTATGTATGATTGGTTATCTTTGCAAGTCTCTTCGAATTATCAGTTTGGTTTGGCCTACTAGATTTATCTTTCTTGCAATGGGAGAAGTGCTTAGCTTTGGGTCCAATCTTGCGGTGTCCTTTCCCAGTGACAGCAGGGGCAGCAAGGCACGTATTGTATTGTTGCCATCAAGGATAAAAAGATGGGGTTTATATCATATTGCATGAGTTTATCCCTCTACATCATGTCATCTTGCGTAAAGCATTACTCTGTTCTTATGAACTTAATACTCTAGATGCACGCTGGATAGCGGTCGATGTGTGGAGTAATAGTAGTAGATGCAGAATCGTTTCGGTCTACTTGTCGCAGACGTGATGCCTATATACATGATCATACCTAGACATTCTCATAACTATGCTCCATTCTATCAATTGCTCGACAGTAATTCGTTTACCCACCGTAATACTTATGCTCTTGAGAGAAGCCACTAGTGAAACCTATGGCCCCCAGGTCTATTTTCCATCATATTAATCTTTCGTTAACAAGCTATTTCTATCTTTATTTTCCTTGCAATCTTTACTTTTACTCTTTATCATAGAAACACCAAAAATCTTATCTTATCATCTCTATCAGATCTCACTCTCGTAAGTGACCGTGAAGGGATTGACAACCCCTTTATCGCGTTGGTTGCGAGGTTCTTATTTGTTTGTGTAGGTGCGTGGGACTCACGCGTGGTCTCCTACTGGATTGATACCTTGGTTCTCAAAAACTGAGGGAAATACTTATGCTACTTTACTGCATCACCCTTTCCTCTTCAAGGGAAAACCAACACAGTGCTCAAGAGTTGCTCCTCAACCTACTGAACCTACTGAAAATGTTTACTTTGAAATTCCTTTGGGTATGATAGAGAAACTGCTAGCTAATCCTTTTACAGGAGATGGAACATTACATCCCGATTTGCACCTAATCTATGTGGATGAAGTTTGTGGATTATTTAAGCTTGCAGGTATGCCCGAGGATGTTATCAAGAAGAAGGTCTTCCCTTTATCTTTGAAGGGAGATGCATTGACATGGTTTAGGCTATGTGATGATATGGGATCGTGGAACTACAACCAATTGAAATTGGAATTTCATCAGAAGTTTTATCCTATGCATCTTGTTCATCGTGATCATAATTATATATATAATTTTTGGCCTCGCGAAGGAGAAAGCAACGCTCAAGCTTGGGGGAGGCTTAAGTCAATTTATATTCATGCCCCAATCATGAGCTCTCAGGAGAAATGATTATTCAAAAATATTATGCTCGGCTTTCTCTCAATAATCGCTCCATGCTCGATACCTCTTGTACTGGTTCTTTTATGATGAAGACTATTGAATTCAAATGGGATTTATTGGAAAGAATTAAATGCAACTCTGAAGATTGGGACCTCGATGAAGGTAAGGAGTCAGGTATAACACCTAAGTTTGATTGTGTTAAATCTTTTATGGATACTGATGTTTTCAGTGAATTTAGCACTAAATATGGACTTGACTCTGAGATAGTAGCTTCTTTCTGTGAATCCTTTGCTACTCATGTTGATCTCCCTAAGGAGAAGTGGTTTAAATATAATCCTCCCATTGAATTAAAAGTAGTTGCACCTATTAAAGTTGAAGAAAAGACTATCACTTATAATGATCATGTCGTTCCTACTGCTTATATTGAGAAACCACCTTTCCCTGTTAGAATAAAGGATCATGCTAAAGCTTCAACTGTGGTCAATAAAAGTAACATTAAGACACCCAAACCCCCTGAGCAAATTAAAGTTGAACCTAGTGTTGTTATGGTTAAATACACTACAAAAAAATACACTTCCGTGATGATACGTGTTTGTCACAGTAGGTCGCGTTTTCTATCATGCATGTACATCCATGACAAATTTATGACAGAATCAAGATAGTCCTACCTGTGCTGTTGTAGAAGTGTTCCATGACATTACCAAAATTATCATCACTGAAGTGTCCACTTCCATGACGATAAATCGCGCGTCACAGAAGTGCTTTCGTCAAGGGTGACCGACACGTGGCATCCACCGTAACGGAACGCCGTTAAGCTATCGGGTCGGGTTTTGGATCCGATAACCCATTAACAGCCCCGACCAATGGGGATTTTCCACGTGTAAAATCATCATTGGCTGGAGGAAACATGTGTCGGCTCATCGTTGGGACAGATGTCAACCACTCATTGGACGGAAGGCGCCTATATACGTCGACACGTGGCACGGCCCAACAGAGGCCCATTCGTGTGAAAAGGCCGACCCATTTGACTTGGTCAAAAGCTGGCTGGCCGGCCCATGGAAAGCCTGTTAACGGCCTGTTCGAATATAGCCCATTTACAGCCCGCTAACCCAAGGCCCGTTACGCCCTATCCGAATTAGGCCTAGTAGCGTCATCTGGGCCATCCAATATGATTCCAGCCCATTTTCACTTCTGGCCCATGTATGGCCCATGACGTCTTTCGGCCCATATGAGGCCCTATGTAACTCTTGGCCTACTAACGGCCCGTGGTGAAACTGGCCCGTAATGAACAGTGTATCACTTTACACCCATTAACGGCTCGTGGTGAAACTGGCCCGTAATGAACAGTGTATCACTTTATACCCATTAACGGCCCGTTATTCCGTTGGGCCGTTTCCAGCCCATGTTATCTTTCGGCCTTCTCAGAGCCCATTTATTCTTGGGCTCATTTCCAGCATTCGTTTACTTACGGCCCGTTACTGTCATTTTCTGCTTGTGGGCCAAATTCATCCCGTGGTTATAGTCGGCCCGTTTGTGGTCCGTTAATACGTTGGGCCGATTTCATAGCGTCATCAAATACAGCCTATTAATGATGGCCCGTTATGGTCGGCCCATGAATGGACGATTCCAACTCTAGCCCGTTTACGGCCATAATGCGGTCTGTTTGGCCCATGTTTGGCCAATCGATTATACGGCCCGTATAAGGCCCATTGATAATACGACCCGCAGAAGGCCCATTGTTTCTACGGCCCGTAGAAGGCCCATTGTTTCTATGGCCCGTAGAAGGCCCACTATTTCTACGGCCAATAGGAGGCCCAGTGTCACTACAGTAAATATTAGCCCTTGGTTATTGTGGCCTCGTTTTAAAAAATAGGTTATTGCAGCCACTAGCTAACCGCGGAAAAAGAACTACAATGACTACAAGCAAACAAATAAACAAGACAACAAGGAAATAAATAAGCAAGCAACTAACGCTAGGCTATCACAGCTATTACACATATTACATCCACTGGGCATCAAAGTTCGCCACCAGTGCAAATATAGGGAACAAAGCAGCATATCATATACACTGGTTGTCAAAGTTGGCGACCAGCGCAAATAAACGCCGCAGCAAAACAAATCCAGAACTGAAACCACTTCAGAAGATCTCAAGAAACAATATCCTGGGTACCCATAATGCTGGCAAGATGCTTAGCAAGCTTATTAACTTTCTCTTGTTTGGCGCTTAAATCCTCCAGCGCTTGCTGTTGCACCAGAAAATATGCATCTGAATTCTGCAGGGACTTCCTCAGTCCTTCAGCTTCCTGTCGCAGCACATCTGATCGATGTCTTTCAACTTGAAGTTGAGACTCAAGAAGACGAACTGATTCAGGCAGCGAGTTCGAAGAGCTTGTGCCAGCAGTAGTGGCCAGTAACTCGAACACTACATCAAGACAGGACTTTTGGGTTCCCTCACTGTCGTCAAGATAGTTTTTATCAGCTTTCTTGGAGACCAACAGGGATGTCTCACTATCTTGAACCTTATCTGCATTACTTCCTTTACCATTGGATAACGCGGTACTGTTCTCCAATATTTTGTCCGCATTCTAAAAGAGAAACAAGCAGACACATCACATGTTTACCATGTTGTATATGAAACTCATTTTGGTAAATGAGTTCAGTAGTAAAGTGGACAGGATAACAACATGAAACAAACATATATCTATGTACCATGGTCACTTTATGGTCTATATCATTCTAGTTTTTGTTGCCAAATCAAGATAGAGACACAGTTCAAATAATATTTGTTCAAGACAAAGCAGAATAGACAGAATATAAGTGTGGGTAACTATAGAGCAATAACAACACTTGTAATGTGCATGACATGAGAACATAACTGTTTATTCAATTGAAACTGAAATCAACATAGAGCAGGTTACAACAGCAAACCAGTTAAAGAAACAGGTTTAAAACATACCTGTTGCGCCATTGGAGTTTCAATTCCATCCTTCAAATTGAAAATAGTTGGTATGAGTAAATACAGTCATGCAAGAGCAAAGGAGTATGAACCATAGCTACAGAACCTGACCTGAGAACAAATCTTCTTCTCCTTTAAGCGTTGAGTTGGGATTCGGAGTGGTGGTCCTCGTGCTTTGGGCACTGCAGTTCCCTTACTAACTGCTCGTGTTTGGGTGCTCTGTGGTGGAGACGGTGCTGTGTCAACTGGAACTGGGTTACTATCTGCCGGGGTTGGGGTTAGAAGGGGTGTAGCTGGTTCTCTGTCCAACTGGGTAGGGGTACAATCTGCGAGAGTCTGGGTTATGTGTGGTGGATCTGGTCCTTGGGCAAGTACAACCGTGGTTCTATCTGCATCAACTGGTAGCACTATCTTTTCTGAAGACCGTGTTGTTACTCCCTTAGATACTGCCATCACGCTCTCCAATTCAAATGGCTGATAAACAAGAAAAGTAATTGAAAGTATAGACATTGTATGATAGACAGGTGCAATGGATAGTGGGGAATAAAAGAGGGCATGAAATAATTCATATTTATGTTGTCTAACCAAACAGGATAGCATGACACAATTTCACATATATGATGGCTAACTAAACAGGATAGCATGACACAATTTCACATTATGATGGCTAACTAAAAAAGATGGAAAGACATAGTTCAAAATATGAGACTATGTAAACAGGATGACATGACATAACTATATAATGTGTTTATTAAATAGGTTGGCATGCCATAATTCACATACATTCACGGATAGAATGCCATAATTCAAAATATGATGACTGTAAACACTAAACAGGATGAGATGATATAACTATATGATGTCTTTATTAAATGGGTTGCCATGCCATAATTCAGATAGATGATGTGTATGTACTATGTAAACATGATGGCATGATATAATTCAAATATATGATTTATATAGTAAGCAAGTAAGCAGATGGCAATCCATATATGATGTAAAAACTAAGCAATGCAAGACAACATGCATGACATGGGTAATATAACCCTGCCAAGTTTGAGCATAGACCTCAGGGGGAAAATAGGACTGGTCATCAGTCTCTGAATCCTCCTCTGAGGAGCTCTCTGTAACCAGCAAGATGTCTGCTTCAGCAGGTAGCATTGTCTGCTCTGAATACCTTGTTTTCACTCCAG
The DNA here is from genome assembly GCF_018294505.1 of Triticum aestivum. Classification (NCBI taxonomy): domain Eukaryota; kingdom Viridiplantae; phylum Streptophyta; class Magnoliopsida; order Poales; family Poaceae; genus Triticum; species Triticum aestivum. The sequence continues at coordinate 436,983,163 of NC_057794.1, forward strand.
ATACTTCCATCACCGCTTCAAATGGCTGATGCACAGGAAGAGTAGTTGAATATACAAACGTTGTCGACAAATGGAACACGTAATACAAAAAAATGATAGCATGATATAATTCACATACATGATGATTGGCTAAACAACATGGCATTGCATAATTCACATATATAATGCCTTTGCAACAAGATAGCATTGTATAATTCACATATATAATGTCTTGCAACAAGATGGCAATGCATAATTCACATATATGGTAATTAGACACTGAACAGGTGGCATTCACACAAAGCATGTCTAAACTAATCAAATGACATAGCAATGCGAGACACCATACGCACGATATGAGCAACATAACCCTGCCAAGTTAGAGCATACACCTCGGGGGGGGGGAATAGGACTGGTCATCTGTCTCTGAATCCTCCTCTGAGGAGCTATCCGTAACCAGCGAGATATGCGCTTCGTCAGATAGCATAGTCTGCTCTGAAGACCTTGTTTTCACTCCAGAATTTGCCATCACCGTGTCAAATGGCTGATGCACACGAAGAGCAGTTGAATGTAATAACATTGTTGACAAATGTAATATGTAACGAAAAAAAGGATGGCCTGATATAATTTACATATAAGATGACTGGCTAAGCAGGATGGCATTGCAAAATTCACATATATGATGCCTGGCTAAACAAGATGGCGTTGCATAATTCACATAAACGATGAATAAACTAAACAGATGGCATTCGCACAAAGGATGTCTAAACTAAGCAGATGACATATTTGATGTATAAAGTAAGCAATGCAAGACACCATATGCATGATATAACCAACATCAGCATGCCAAGTTAGAGCGAAGACCTCAGGGGGTAAATAGGAGTTGTCTTCTCCTTCTGAATCCCCCTCAGAACAGATATCTTCCTCTCGATTACAATCCGAAATGCGTGGAGGGGGGCTGCCTTTGCGCCTACCATGGAGCGACGTCTGCATGAAATTTTATTGCCACGCAAGGCTCGTCTCTTTTGCTCTACATGTTCAGTTCCATTGTTTACAATAACTGTCATGCATAGGAATAAAACATAGTGAGATTATGTAAGGAGTGCATGCAGAAATCCAGAGTGATGGTAGCAACCTGTGGATAGACCCAAAACCAATAATAGCAGGCAGATAATGGCTTCAGTTAAAAAATACAGATAATGGCTTCTTTACTGTTTGTTTCCCACCCAACATGAAACTCATAGTAGACACCGGAGATTAACCAGATAGTAGATAGATACTATTGATAGCGGCCCCGATATGTACCCCACAACCATTTAAAAACTCAAGTTTGACCATTAGTTTGGAGCTGACTCAGAGTCTAATCGGTGAACAGGACGATAAAGTAGCATGTAATATTAAGCGATGCATAACGTAAGCAGACACGAAAGAGTGCGACCTCTCTTGCGGACCCGTGTAGTCCTCGAGGTCATCTGCTCGGTTGATGATGGTAGTGCAGTTTTCATGGCTGCCAGCGGCGGGGAAGAAGATCTGAGGCGGCGAAAGACAGTCTGGAGGCCGGATCCCTGCTGTGCTGGACCCTTCTGTCGTTGGAGCAGCTGAGCTGGGGTGGACGACGGCGCAGCAGGAGCGGGACAAACCACGCAAGGTTTTCTTTGACAACTATCTGTAAGAGAAGTAATTCTGTAAGGGCTCGTTTGAATTGGAGGATTCCAACAATGCAGGGATAGGAAATAGACAGGAATAGGATAGGAATGCACGTGCAAAACAGAGAATTTAAAAACACAGGATTTCTGCCAATCTGGGTGTTTGATTCACAACAATTGGAAGATCACAGGATGCAAAGAAGCATGGTGAGATTAAGTCAAACCACAAGAAAATGTACGGTTATAATGCTATTATGCTACTATCTCTTAGTCTTGTGCTTCATGAATAGGAATTTGAAAAGGAGGACAAGTGAAAATTAAAATTCCTACGTTTTTCTTTCAAGGAGACACTAAAGGAACAAATCCGTGTGCTCAGTGGACAATATATATAACATGTAGAGTAAAAAAGAGATGCAACAAGTGTACAACCTCTTTGGCGAAGCCATGTCGATCTCAGCGTGATTGGGTTGGCCGGTGAGGATGCTCCGGCTGACTTGGCTGTCGGAGGAGAAGAAGATCTTAGGCGTCTGGAGATGGAGCCCGAGGTACTGCTCTGCTGTGATGGAGGGTTTCGTCGTTGGAGCAGCTCCGGTGAGTTGTACGACGCCGAGGCTGAAGCAGGACAAGAGAGACAACGAACAACGTTAACCTGAGTGGAATTCTAATAGCATCTCCAATACATGACGTAAAATACATAACCACAAAGTGCTAGATGTAAAATACATCAGCCGCTCATCTCCGAACTTAACTATCGAAACTGAATTTAACTGTTGAAACTGAACTTAACTGTCGAAACTGAACTTAATTGTCGAAACTGAATTTTGCTGTCGAAACTGAATTTTGCTGTCGAAACTGAACGCACTAGCAAGGTGAGGCTACACGTCGGTCGACTGACTTTTTCATCTCTGGTCAGTCGATTTTGCAGCCGTTGGATACGAAATCAAGGGCCTGCGGTTCATCTTCAACCTCCACCCCCTGAGCCGGCCAAACAGGAGCCCCCAGCCGCCCGCGGCCGGCGGTGCGCTGCCCCGCCCGCCCCGAAAACACTCCCCACCACCGGTCCGCCACCGCCTCGGCCATCCCTCTAGGCCCCCCGTGCCAAGCTTTTTCTCCGGCGATCCCCATGTCATCGCCCCGCTAACGCCCCGCCACTGCCGGCGACCACCGCCCCCATCCTGAACCCTAATATAGATAGTGGGGTACCTCTCCGGCGAGCCCCCTTCCCCACTGCGGCTGTTTCTTCCTTCACCCCGGCGGCATCGGAGTGAAGTGTAGCTAAATCGGAGCAGCATCGCAAGCAAGAGCAAGAGCGAGAGCAGCAGCGCGAGCAAGAGCAATAGCAAGAGTAGACCAGACAGGGGACCGAGAGCAAGAGCAGAGCAGCAGCACGAGCGAGAGCTAAAGCAGCAGTAGGTCCTACTGATGTGGACGTCACCGCCGAGGGAGCGACACCGTGGAGGAAGTGGCCAGCGACGCCACCGTGGATGGTACCGCGCCGTGTCGGCTCGGGACCGAGCGCCGGCAGCACCGTGAGATCGAATCAAGAAGAAAATGCGGTGATTAGTGTACAACCTCTTTGGTGGCGCCGATTAGGCCGCAGCTTCATCCGAGGAAACGGTGATGATGATGCTCTTCCGGTGGTGCAGGTGAAGATGACGGTGTGGGAATGGAGGTGGCGCGAAAGATGAGGGGAATGTCGGGGCAGCTCCTTGGAGGTGGAGGACGGGGTGGCTGAACCGGCGGGACGATGAGATCGATGACGGATCCTCATCCGGTACGGTGGATGAGGGACGTCGAGGTGTTGCTGTGGACGACGTCGTCGGGGAAGAGGCTCCGGCTGGGTGGCGACGGAGCAGGGTGTGGGGTTTCATCGCGGGTTTTCGCGGCCTCGGTGTATGAATGGGTGGGCGGATGGGATGGCAGTGGGGAACCATGGCTTAGAGATGCGCTTGTCCGAAATGTGGGGTAAGTTACGAAAGTACCCCCACCGATTTGAGGCGGTTCTTTCGGTTCAGGGGTACCACGGGCATTTCGCGTGTCGGGATTTCACAGGAGGTGGGAGTTTTCGCGCGCGTTGTAATTTCGGAATAGCAAGGCGCGGGTTGAGATGGAGGGAGTTGTCGGAGCACAACGAGACAAAGATATATCTTAAATATTTCGGGCTAACAAGGCGCGAGTTGAAATTTCCGGAAAAGCCTAACGTGTACTGTACCAAATCAATGCGCCCTACAAATGTCATTCAAAACTTTGAATTCATGTTATGTTCAATTAAAATATTTCGCTACGTGTATAATGCATGCAACCTACTACTCAAATGAACGTTTTAGTGCATTCCAAACGTATATACTACCGCTTCAATATGAACTAAATTTGAATTCGTTTCTCTATTTGAATAAGATCTACAGTAATGATTGTTGTGAAGTCAAAGCATTTGAATTCGTTTCTCTGTTTTAATAAGATCTACAATCATCATTATTGTCAAGTTAAACCATCGTTTGTGTATTATCTTCACAGCACACCACATGATTAGTCTCGAGTTACATATGAACTATGTGTACTATATGAACTCGAACTAGATTTTTTGAATCCACTTTATTTTGATTTCAAATCACATTACATTTCTAGCTCTAGCTAGATCTTCATAATCTAAACCATGTCTCATATGTATAATGTGTTTATCACATTATGTATGGTGCCCCGCCCCCTACGCCTACAAGTATTTAGATGTGAGTTGCAAACACCACACATTACCACAAATTCAAATAAAATGTGAGAATGTTCGATATATAGTATTGTTTAGATTGTTCGATATTTAGTTGTAAGCTGCAAACGCCACACATTATCACAAATTCAAATAAAATGTGAGATTGTTTGATGTATAGTATGGTTTAGATTGTTCGGCATTTAGCTGTGAGTTGCAAACGCCATGCATTATCACATTATGGTATAACATGTGCACACACGTGTATCACCGCTATATTCATGCATGCAATGTTTAAAACACTATGATCTCCTATTCAAATATATGAATCCGCTTTCATATCAAATTATGATCTTTGTTAGTCTCTTACACCCACACAATCCTCTAACCTTTGTAGCTACCACTAACTTTCTCTCGTGCATGCACACGCCCTCCTCGCCCTCCCCCTCCCTCGGCATTCTATCCACCGGGCACATTCATTTTTTTCTTTAGGTCGTTCTCCCAGAGTCTCCACAACTCCTTTCCGACACACACCGATCGATAAACCTCTCCAGCGATGCCTGCCTACAACATACAAACACACCTTCAATCTCCTCCTTTATGTGTCCTTGCCTCGTGTCTCTCATACGGTCAGACACACGTGTAAACTCTCGCCCCTCTTTTCATCGCTCTCACAACCGCACACTCCTCCCCCTATCTAGCTAGTAGTTGGGCCTCTCGCACCACCTCCTAGCTCCATTCTCTCTGTCTATCCGTCTCGCTGGGCCTTATTTGCCTCTAACAAATGGACGTACACCGACCGATCTCTCGCTATACATATAGCTAGCTAGGTCCTTATAACTCGTTTTTACCCACACGTCAATCGATCTACCTCATTAGTTGTGTCTCTCCCTTCCTCCGACAAACAACAATTGATCTACCGATCTAGTTAGGTTTGCTTACCAAACACATGGTTCCCCTTCATCATCCATGGATGCGTCCCGACAGATCTATCACGCACAGGCACACACAGAAACACATCCCCACTCTTATTGATAACATTGCAGTTCCACCCTCAGTTTGTCTAGTAGGCCTCTCCCACCATCTTCGAGAAGCAACTCCATCACCCATCCAGCACTCTACCCCTCTCCCTCCCTCTCCCTCCCTCTCTCTCTCCTCTCTCTCTCTCCCATCATATTTCCCGTCCTTCAGTTATGTATGGATGTCGACCGATCTCCCTCAAGACATAGCTGGGTCTCTCCTTCTCAACACATATACGAGTCGTTCTACCTCTATAGTTAGGCCTCTGCCTACCCCTCCCACCACCCCTCCCCCCCACACACACCGATACATCGAGCGCTCTAGTCATGTCTCCCTGCCACACACAAACTTGACGTGTGCCCTCTAACGTTCCGGTAGGCCAGTCGCCCTATATCTTTGACTTGTACACACACACAATTTCGATGGCTCTCTTCATCGATCTCGCACCCACCCACTTGATCCTCTCTTCGACTCTATCGATAGCTATGACCCCTCCCTCTCTTCTCGTGGATTGCCCGACCCTCTATGTATGATATGGATAGGCCTCCATTTCACACACATTGCATGCAAAATTTTGTTTGAGATGTCATCGACACATATTCCCACAAATAATTCACGAAATCAACCCCCACCCCACCCCACCCCAAAACAAAAAACACTCACGAACGCGGTTTGTATCTCTCACACACACCCACGTAGGTGGGGGACGTGCACGAAGAGAAGAGGTGCATGCACGGCGCACGTACTCCCGTCTCTTTCCCAACCACACCCGCGCGGGTACACGGTGGAGCTCATTTCTGTACGAAAAAGGCAGCCCACGTGGTAATTTGGCACGTGTACTGGTTGTCCACTTGGTGGAGGGAGGATCGTCTACCACGGGTGAACAAACAAATTGCGACTTGACGTGTTATGTTAAAAAAAGAGGCAAACCATGTGGGGCCTACCTTAGAGGCAAGGCTCTATACACTGGAGTACTTTTGATGTGTCCCGTCAACTCGCAGAACGAGGAGAAGCTTGCTTAGTACGCCGTCTCCCCCGCCCACGGGCGCGGTGGCTCGCAGGATGAGGTGAAGCTTGCTTACTACGCCTTACGCCCGCTCCCTCGCCCATGCGCGCGGTGGCTCGCAGGACGAGGAGAAAAATTTACTACTCCCTCCGTTTACTCCTCGTCCCTACTACCTTGGTTATAGAGATTATATCATATTGTTTGGAATATATATGTCCTTTAGTAGATTTCAATATGAACTACTAGTACATACTCCAAACACTGATGTATATAGACGTATTTTAGAGTGTAGATTCACTCATTTTGCTCCGTATGTAGCACTCTCCCTCGCCCCTCGACCCTCGCCCACGTGGTGGACGTGCAGCAATTCATTCGGTCTCATATAGCCAGAACGATATATACTGCACTACCATTATTGCTCGACTTCCCGAAGAGGCGAAGAGCCAATCGCAAGGTTAATATTTTGGAGATGCCAAGCGCAAGGTTATAGGAGAACGAGTAGTAGGTGCCGCGTCATTTATAAATAAAGTTTTTTTTCTTCAGTGGCACGTACGCAATATGATAGGTTCATATGGAGAGAAAAGGAAACCGCTCCACTATATACATAGTCAGGACGGGCCAGCCTACACGGTTGCTTGCTGGGGTTGCTCTCTTCACACTCTCTCGCACAAAACGACTGTGGCCACATCTCTAACATCCCGGCGGATCACGTCCGCTTGGGGAAGGGGTGGATGCTTAGTGTAGATGCGGTGGCCGTCGCCGACGGCGAAAACCCACTGTCGGCACGTCCCGATCAGGGGTCCCCGCCGTTCTCTCTCACAAAGCCGGTGAGGTTGCCTTCGTCCCTTGCTCACTGCCGCGACGTGGGCAGTTGCCGCCTCCCGCCGCCCTCCTCAAGGTTGAGCTACGTCCCTCAGGTACAACTCCCTTTACAGCCGGCTTGCACCACTGCTCCAGCTGCCCACATCACTCCCTGTGGATATTTCTCTACTTCTTTGCCCCGCACATACCTCTACTGGCTTCTACGTACTGTATTTGTGATGAGTTTATGTCTCATCAACTAGTCCCAGTAATCTTATTCTAATCACGCTTGTTCAATTTCTTTGCCACAGGGATGCTCATCTCGATTTTGGTGAAACTGCACAAAATGATCCGATGGTCAAAAGGTTGCAAACTTCATTTATTAGGAAGCTCGAACGTTGCCAGCAAATTGAAGCCTGGTCAGGGTTCACGGTTCAAGGGCTAGGGACTGCATGGATCGTTTTTTTCTTTAGCTGCCTCTGTTCCAAAATAAGTGTCAACTTTAGTAGTAGTACAACTTTGTACTAAAGTTTGCACAAAGTTGAGAAACTTATTTTGGAACGGAGGGAGTACATATTTGCTATGATCTGTCAATCATTGAGATGCAATAGCATGCATGTTAGTCTCCTTTGTATTTGATGAAATGTTGCAACGGGCAACCTTGGACGCAAGATACATGTAACAGAAGCTGGAAGCTTCATAGCATTGTACAAATTTATCTCGCTGATAAATTACAGTACGTACTATACTAGTACTTCCTCCGTTCCTAAATATAAGTCTTTGTAGAGATTTCACCATGAACCACATGCGGATGTATATAGATGCATTTTAAGTGTAGATTCATTCATTTTGTTCCGTATGTAGTGGAATCTCTACAAAGACTTATATCTACTAGTAATAGCTAGCCCCCACTACTAGGAATTCTCTATCCTCTCCTTGAGCCACGTCATCAAAATTGATGTAGCCGTTAGATGAAGTAAATCAGTCCATAATAGCCGTCTGATCTAGACGTTGAGAGGCTCCGCACTAAGCCACATGCAAGCATGCAGAAATACCGTGCCACATGCATGTGAGTGGGTTTTAAATCACATCAACATGTCTGCATGCAAGCATGCACCGGTAGCATGCATGTAAGTGAGCTTTTAAGTCCCATTAACATGTCAAAAAGAAAAATATAATCCCATTATGCAGTAGGAGTTGGCTGATCTTTTTTCCTTACGTGGGATGATCTAAATGATGATGGGAGTTTATTTAGTTTGGCTACCACATTTGTCATGCGGTTATAGAGTTTTTTTTTGTTCTATGAAATCGATAATTTTGCGCAGAGAGATATACCGCTGTTCCGCGCCAACGCGCGGGACTCATCTAGTAATATTTAGGAACGGAGGGAGTACTATGTAAAGAGTTAGGTGTCGCACGGTGATAGTGTGAGGTGGGCCATGTAACCACTGAGCCTGCGTGTTTTCACTACTCTTGCACGCCTCTGCTGTAAGAATGGAGAAAATTTTAATCTAGTAGTAGTATACCTCCTTTAGCCGAAAGCGTGGGACATCCAGCAGTCCTACCACCTCTGTAATAAAGACCAATGAGCCGTCAAATCACATAGACCCAGCAGTAAGTTGGACGGACGAAGCAACCATCACTCTTGCGCCAGTCAGAGGCCGCGTCCGCTCTGCCCGGGCATGAATGCGGCACCGATTGTTTGGAGCGGCGCTGACCGTTTCGGGCGGGAAGCGCGCGTGGGCGATGGAGGGGCTTTGGGTGGGCCAGGCTGGTCAGGAGCGGGTGTGGCAGCTGTCCACATGTCCCTACCGGACACGCCCAGAAACGAGAGGATGCACTAACTCTCGCGGCTAAAATCGTACACTACACAACATCTCTCTGTAGGAGTAGGTCAATCTGTCGCTCTCTCTAACACACACATGGTGTTAAACACACACACACACACACACACACACACCTTGGTCCCGTTGCACCTTCTAACGTGACTTATTACACCTAGACGGAGGGAGTAGTAAGTATACAAGATACGGTGGCACACTGACTTAAGTCGAATACAAGTGCCCAAAATTTGTGTGCATGTTATAATAAGGATTCACTTAAAATAGTACGTGAGCGAACAGAGGGATCAATTGGACAGTGTTCCCGAGCAGTAGCGAGATGTGTGAGGTAAGATACACCGCTGGCGCTTTTAATTTTTCTTATTAATTTGTTTGTTTCACCCTCTGACTGGTGGGACCCAACGTACTACGTGGAGAGAGGTAAGGTGACTAAGGCTGCATTATTTCTGCACCACTGTGGATAGTCTTACCACCAAAGCCACATGACACGATTATGATTGAAATCCCAATGACTCCCACACACACAAAAAAACACGGCATGCTTGTCACACGAATGCAGGAATGTATAAAAGGTTATTTCCCTCTCGTTGAACATAACGGGAGGGTTGTGTAGCTGGTTAGCCTGTTCGCTCATCAAACTTGAGGTCTCGGGTTCGATAACTACACTTGAGCATAATTTGTGCCAGGAGGATTCTTTGACTGGTCAAAATGTTTTCTAGGGTTTGCACGCTTCACACTCTCTCTCCAGTATATATATACACGCTGGAGCCTCAGCGCTTGTAGTTGCTCTCTTCACACTCTCTCGCCCTCTCCCGCTGGAGCCTCAGCGCTTGTAGTTGCTCTCTTCACACTCTCTCGCCCTCTCCAGATCTAAACAAGACTTCGTTGGCCTCTCTCTCCCCTCACTGCTGCTCAAAGAGCCGGCAGGATCCGTCCGCCGGGAAGGGAAGGAGGCTTAACGTTGTCGCCGTCGGCGAGGGACTACCGGCGCAGCTGTTCACTTTCCACCCAGCGGCGGCGCGGGAGGGCCTCCGACCCCTTCTTCTTCGCCGCCGTCCCGTCGCCCACCGAACCACGCCCCAAGAACCTTAAGGTATAATTTACTTACTCCACATGCATTGCTCTAGCTGCATGTATACCATGAATCTAGGACGTGGTTCAAAGAGGAAAGGAGTGGGGGAAAGTAGTGGGAAAAGTTGTATATAGCATGAATCTAGGACGTGGTTCAAAGAGGAAATGAAGGGGGAAAGTTGTATAGCATTAATCTAGGACGTGGTTCAAAGAGGAAAGGAATGGGGGAAAGTAGTGGGGAAAGTTGTATCGCATAAATCTAGGACGTGGTCCAAAGAGGAAAGGAAGGGGCGAAAGTACTAGTTCAAAAAGGAAAGGAAGGGACAAGGCTATAGAGTTTTAGCAGGACTAGATTTGTTGTGCTCACATAGGGAAAGGCGTCTAAAGATAACAAAACTGGGACCAACAGAAATATACTCCTTGGTTGTTTGTTCTTTGTTGCAACAGACTGTGCATGACCACAGTACATCGGTAGATGCACATGGTGCCGGTGCGTCCACTGTCCCGTGCAACTCATTACCTGTTGTTAATCTAAGGCCCTGTTTGGTTAAAAACTTCCTAGTCCCTACCTGCTGGGTTCCAGGGACTAAACATGGACTAGAGGTTATTAAATGACATGCTAAAAGACCATGTTACCCCTAGTAATGAACTAATAGAGACAAGGTGCGATGCGTGGCAGGGGCAACTGTTGGAAAAAGTCCCAAAAAGACTCCCTCGGGGTCTTCTTTCTTTAGTCCCAAATGCCCACTTTTAGTCCCTAAAAGTCCCTCCTCTTTGGTTTAGATGGGACTGACACGCAGTTTTTTTAGTCCCTACACCAAAATGTCCCTATAAAAAAACACCCTCTAATAATGCCGCTGGAAAATTGATGCAATGCCACAGTTAAAAGCAAATTACATGTTTAACGAATTTTATTGTTAATATAATCTCTATGTTAATATTAATCAATGCCATCGTTTGAGAAATGCTACTGTCTTGCTTTCTTTCCCATTTAGATAAGGTAGATGCTTCTTTTTGTTTACTTCTGTGTCATCCATCGTTATTGACCACTAATTGTTTCCTTTGCACCTCTGTGTAAACAGGGTTATCTACTTCACCTCGTTGCCATTGTGACCTTTTGTTGCACTACACAAAACACTTTTGTTTTAAGAGTGTTTTGTGCAGTTCAACCAAAATGTCACACCGACAACGTTGCTTGATTGCTTGATCTTAGTGGAACTGCACAAGAGGAGATCTTACTTCCTATCCGTTAAGGCGAATTTGGTTCAGATCTTCTTCTTCTGAGTTGTTTGAATTCCGCATCATGAGAGGTCAGTACTAGCCTTCTTTCACATGATTCTGCAATGTGCATTCATATGTTGTGCTACTTGTACAATAATGTTGCTTGATTTTAGTGAACTACACAAATGGAGACAAGACTTCCAATCTGTATGTGCACTGTAATATCCCATTGAGGTAAGATAAGGATATTTCACAACTGCTGGCCTGTATTTTGCCACTTTCATTAGAAAATTAAGTTCAGTACTATACTTGTGCTCCCTAATTGACATGCCAAATCTTACATTGAAGGCGAAGCTTGTTTTTTATTGAACCAAGTGATGAAGGGGAAGAACAAGGGGAAGAAAAACAAAAATCAACTCCCGGTGCTGTAATGAAGCACTGGAACTGTGATGACACAAGTAATGATATAGTTTTGCATCTTAATTTATTGCTATGGCTGGAACGAGCAATTGTTTTGCCATTGATTTGATGCCACTCTTAATGTAATATGTAATTATCTCTACTTGTGCAAACAGGGATCTTCTTTGAAGATACCATATATTTTAGTGGAAATGCACAAGAAGATGTTGGAAACATTAAACTAATCGAGGAGTATATAGTAAGCATGGCCACCACCATAGATAGCAACAGATGGTTCCGGAGAATTGCTTCATCTGTATGCTCTACACAATAAGCCTCCTAACAAAGGTTGGTACTCGCCCACTGATTTCATCCATATGATTGAGCTTTGTCATCTCTATTGGTGTTGTGCTACTCTTTAGATACTGTCATGAAAAAGTGGTATTGTCCTTGAGAAGTGCTTCATCTGTGATGTTTTAAATATTTCCATTCCGTTTTTCGAGCAAACAGTGATGCTAGCATTTAGTAGTCCTCTTGTCTTTGCACAACAGGATCATCTTCCTCTGAAGAAGAATATGGAGTACGTGAAGTGACTAGTTCTGATTATGCCAAGATGAAGAAGCCCTGTCTATCTTATCATCAGAAGGAGCAGTTGAAGGATGGTTACATTACTCCCCACAAGACCAAACTAACTTCAGCTCAGAAGGACTGACAAAAATCTCCATTTTTTTGCTGTGATGCGCGAGTACAATGTTGTTCTAGGATTCTTTCTGGTGAGTTCCATTTTTCTAAAAGTGTGCTCTACATGGACCATGTATGTGCCTGTTGAAACTGTCAATTCATAGTACAGTTTGCTCTATACTAATCACTTTTTTGTATTTGTGCAAACAGGGGTGCTCAGCTTGATTTCAATGGGAACTGCACAAAATGTTCATGAATACATCGAATCATTCATTTCCACCACAAGAAAGGAGGTGCCGATAAGTTCAAGGCGTTGCAACATATAAGGGCGAAATCATACAAGCTACGCGCAAATTTGGTTGATTTTGGTGGAACTGCACAAAAAGAACAACTGGTTTATTTAGCATGAGGTGCCATGTCAATGTCCGAACTGATGGCAAACCCTGCCCATTCCACAATCGTAGGCATTTGATATTTTGGAATGGGACAACCTTGTCAAATTTTGCTCATTGATTTTAGCAAGACATGCATTTGATATTTTCGAATGGGACGCCCTTTGCTGTCAGCAGCGTCGATCAATTTTTTCTTTATTCTTTAGTTGTGAAGTAAATATTGCCTCTGACATGTGAGTCGCTGAGATGCATAATCATCGATTGTTTTGAATGTTCTCTATGAATTGCTAGACCTGTGTGTTTGATTGCAATGTACAGAAACGCTAAAAAGCTACTCATACTCTTTGTACTCCTTCTGTTCCTTTTTACTTTGCACATTGTGAAAGTGCATACTTTTTTGTATAAGATTGGTTAAAGTAGAGATACTTTGACTGCAGACAAAACTTGTATGCAGACTAGAAAGTACCGAAGGGAGTACATGTGAAACTGCTGCAAACTAGGTGATCACCCTGGGAATAATGCTAGTACCTATTGTTTTGCATGTTCATCCAATGCCAGTGATACAGGAATTCGAACTAATCGAAATAAATTCATTCATACACAGTCGGATTTCATATAAACATGCCAGATTTCATTACATTTCATACATTCTTCAACTAAAAAGGGGTGCGCTGGAGGTATAATTAATTAACTGAAGCTACCCACCTGTGTCCCGCTGAGCCGAACAGAAGCTTCAGTGACTTAAGTGCAAGTGCAGTTGCGTAACTGACATGTGGCCTGTTGGGCCCACGTGTCAGTCAGCCAACTGCACCAGCAGTTAAGTAGAAGCAGCGTTATTCTCAAGCAGAACTCCCCGACTCCACGTCGCCGCCAAGAAGCTAACCGCCGTCAATGGTCAACCCGCCTAGCTTGGCTTCAACAGGAGGGTAGCAGCGGTGGCCTTACTTGGACCCGAGCGGCGGTGACCTACCGTGTTCTACTCTTCCTCGTTTTCTGTGTGGCGCGGCCTTGTTAGCAGCGGGGCGGGGCCTCGGCGGAGCCGGCGATGTCCTCTGTCTCGTTGCCGGCGGGCGGCGCCTCAGCAGAGCGGTGGAAATCCTTCCCCGTGTTGCCGGCAGGGTGGGGCCTCAGCTGAGCTGGCGATGTACTCTGCCTCGCTGTTGGCGGGGCGGGGCCTCGGCGGAGCCGGCGGTGTCCTCTACCTCGTTGTTGGCGCTGTGGAGCCTCGGCGGAGCAGGGCCTCGTAGACGCCAGTGGAGCGGGGACTCGTTGGAGCCGGCATTGTCCTCTGCTTCGTTGTTGGCGCCGCGGGGCCTCGGCGGAGCAGGGCCTCGTCGATGCCAGCGGAGCGGGGACTCGTCGGAGCCGGCATTGTCCTCTGCCTCGTCCTTAGTCTTGCCAAACAGCGCCTCGCCCGCTTCATCGCCCTCTTTGCTAGCCTCTTTGTAGGCAGCCTCCGCCTCCGCCACCCGCATGCGGTAGCGCCAGCGCTCGAGGCGGCCCTTGCAGGCGGAGCGGTACGAGTCGAGCAGCGCCTCCTGCTCCGCCCGCTCCACGGCGATCTGCTCCTCCGCCCACAGGTGCTCCTGGAGGAGATGGTGGTTGTAGGCGGCGTCGGCCTGCGCCTCCCGGAACTGCTCCTCACGCATCTGCCTCACATTGTCCATATATTGGGCATGGGCCTCGCCGATGGTCATGTTGCAATGCATCGGCAAGGATGGCGCGGACGAGGGGGTTGGCGCCGGATCATCGACTACCATGTTCTACATTGGGACGTCGTCATCCTCCGGCTGCCTACCGGCCAGCCGATCGGCAGCAATGGCTGCCATCTCCTTGTGGTCCGTTGTCCGCCCATCCCGAAGAGCACTGGAGCGCGAGGAAGCCATGGTGGGCAGTAGTCGTGTGGACAGGAGAAAGGGAACGGATGCAGATGACTGCGGCTATGGCCGGCGCAACAGTTTATATAGCAATGGTGGGTGGGCAGAGGGACGGACGTATGGCGCCGGAGTAGCCGCCTCGGCAACCGCGTATCATTAATGTGGGCGGCAGATGGACGGACGGACGGCACTTGTGTCGTTTGAAGGCGGAGCAATCGCCTGCACCGGGAAGCGGGGCGGGCGGCGCTGACTGTTTTGGGTGGAAAGCGCGCGCGGGCGAGGAGATGACTTTACTTGGAGAGGATGACAATGGGGACCCACCAGGTCTATAGACTCACGTACTCAAGTGCCTCCTTATTATATATATATATGTATAAAACTATACTCCCTCCGTCTAGGTGAATAAGTCGTATTAGAAGGTGCATCACGACCTAGGTGCAAGCAGATTGGTGGAAAAGAAGAATATTTCTCTCTTCTAAACACAACATTTAATCACAACAGTTAAGAGGATGCCTTATTAGCTACCCATGCAGGCCATTGTAATTCAGAGCATGCAAAGCGCTTTTATTTCTTGTCTAATAACCGCATGGACGTGCTGCATGCATTGGTCCTTGCCTGAGCAAAAAAAAGGGAGGAAAGGGGTTTCCACGGGAGACAACGAGGCAGAGGTGGAAGCGCTCGCTGGAGTAATTTATTTTGCTTCCCCCTGGTTTACTGACATCACGGTCCCACACCATTGTCAACCTATGTAGTAGTCAATAAACGAGAGAATTGCACAAGAAGCGGCCGACAGCTGGGACCAAGCAGCTCGAGCAGTATTTGTGTTTTTGAGGTGTGAGCACTGCAGAGTTTTTCGATGTTTAGCCCAGATATTAATTTTTCTCCTCTGAACAACAACGAAAACATCGCTGTAGGTATTAACTGGGCGGGCCATGGCCCGTCTAGCCCAGGCTAGATATCCAGCCCAGATATTAATTTTTTTCAAGGTGAAAATGGCTAGCCCAGCTATACTTTTTTTTTAGGAATACCCAGGCAAGGTCAAGTTGTTATTCTCCGCCCCACTGGGCTGCAAATCTTTCCTAGGAGGGATGCATTAGGCTTAACAAGAAAATGGGCTTTAAGAAATAATAAATGGGATGGAATTATAAAAACTGGGCAGTAACTATAAAAAAAATGCACCAAACACGTGATTACTTTATAAAATATTATTTTTGGACATTGAAAATTTTAATTTCATTAATTTTTGCGAGCGCAATGGTTTGTTGGATTTTTACGTAATATAAATTTATATTGAAATTGTATTTAATCTGACTAGAAATTTCAGGATAAAAATATTTCGGATCCCATCGAAATGTGGGAAATTTTATTGAATTCTGTTTTGAACAGTTGGTTGAAATGGGTTGTACTTTTAACAAACTGTAAATGGGCTGTAGTAAATTCCATTAGAATTCAAAAATGGGCTACACATTCTTACAAATCTCAAATGGGCTAGAAGTTCTCTGCCACACACTTTTGGCCTTACTAAGTTGACGCGTCCCCTAAAAAAACAGAGTTGACACGTATGCAAGGCTTTGTCAACTTATAGTCAACACACGGTTCTAGCAGCAGTGGCCGTTGGATGTCCATCCAATGGATGCCGTGCTTCTTCTTCAATTCGGATATTCTAGCTTCACCCGCCCAAAAAATGATTCCTCTCCCTGACATCTGGGGCGCACCGTTTCGGAAGCTGACCTGTGGGCCTACTAAGTTGACGTACCAAGGGCTTTGTCAATTTAGTCAATATAAACGATTCTAGATGCAGTGACCGTACAATGTCCATCCAACGGCCGTAGTGCTTCTTCAACCTCTGGTCTTCTTGCTCCAACCGCCCAAAGCAGCGCCAGTCGTGCCGCCTGCTCCTGCCTCCCGTGGCCGGCTGTGCTGCCGTGGAGGCCTCACCGCCCCCTACTATTCCCACTGCTGGCCAGGCCCTGCGGTGACGGCAGCCTCACACCGCAGCTGAGCGAGTGAACCCTAATACTCCTCTCCGCGTGGGCATCCACTGCCGCATCTTCACCGGCTCCGCGTCGTCCCCTTCCTAGGCCTCGCCGTCGTCCACCGCCCTTGTGCTCTTGGCGCGGCGTGGTCAACGTGGTCAAGGAACGACTTCCATTGGACGTGGACTGTACGTGGAGAGGCTGACAGCTGGGTCCACGACGGCAGCAAGGAAGTGCCTCCTTATTACGCGGAAAATAATGATTCCTCCACCTGACAGCAGGGACCCACTGGACGGGCCACCGTATTTCTCGAAAAAAACGTTTCCCCCTGACTGCTGGGACCCACCAGCTACACCTTCGCACGCAAGGAAGTGCGTCCGGGCAACAACAAAAAACGATTTGCCCCCCTGACTGCTGGGACACACCAGCTACATCTTCGCACGCAAGGAAGTGCGTTTGGGCAAAAACAACCAAAACGATTCGCCCCCCTGACTGCTGGGACCCACCAGCTACATCTTTGCAGGCAAGGAAGTACCTGACAGTCGGGACCCACCTGGTCGAAGCATACGTAGCATTGTCATTCTGGTCGCGAACGTGTACGTACATATATACTGGTCGATGTAGAGGCACGCACGTGTCGTAGTAGAGGCGCGTACGTGTCGTAGTAGAGGCGCACACGTAGCATGTACACGTACGTACAGCGGCCAGGGTGCAGGAAAGAAAATACGGCCATGTACGTACATACGGGCAGGGTCTCGAACGCCTACTAGCGCATACGTACGGCCAGGGCTCGTGTACTTGGCTGGGTCGGAACAGAGAAACATCATCGTCGTCGTGTTCATGGGGAGGCAACAAAATGCGTCGTGTTCATGGGGAGGCAATGGAATGCGTCATGTTCATGGGGAGGCAACGGAATGCGTCGTGTTCATCGTTAGGGCTTGGAAGGAACAGGCGATGGAAACGAGGCCTGGCGTACCGCAAAACGGAGGGAACGGCCTTGTGTTCGACCGGCCACGTTTGAAACAGGATCCTATTCATCGGGAGGGGTGTGGCGTACCGCAAAACGGAGGAAACGGACCTCCTACGGTCGAAACGGGGGTCCTGTTGATCGGGAGGGGTGTGACGTATCGCAAAATGGAGGAAACGGACTTGTGTTGGAGCATTACGGTCGAAACAGGGGTCCTGTTCATCGGGAGGGGTGTGGCGTACCGCAAAACGAGACTCCACGGGATACTGTTCATCTCCACCGTCGACCCCCTCCAGCCTCCACGAGCTACTGCTCATCCACCGTCGACCTCCTCCAGCCTCCACCTGCGACTGTTCATCCACGGGCTCCTTTTCATCTAGCCTCCACCGCGCGCTACTCCACCGGCTACTGTTCAACCAGCCCTCTCCACGGGCTCCTGTTCAACCACCCCTCCACGGGCTACTGTTCATCCTGCCCTCCACCGTCTACTATTCATCCTGCCCTCCACGGGGTGGTCCTGTTCATCCAGCCCTCCACGGGGTCCTGTTCATCCAGCCCCAACCGGCTCGATCGATCGGGGTCCTGTTCATCCAGAGGCAACACCACGGGGTCATGTTCATCCACCCCCACCGGGAACTGTTCATCCAAACCCCCCCGCAACGCTCACTTTTCATCTAGAGGCAGTATCGATCGGCTTCAGTTAGCAGCATTAGCAAAGGAATCGCTCGATCGGGTTCAGTTAACAGCCATCGATCGATCGCTCGGGTTCAGTAACGCGTAGCCTGCGGTGCAATCGCTCGGGTTCAGTTAGAGCCCAACGCCTCACTCGGGTTCAGTTAGAGCCAACGCCTCGCACACACACGCATACATGTACGAGAGAAACGCGCATCGCTCGGCCCCCGACCTCCCACTGTAACTGGGAACTCCCTGAAATTTTCCTCGCCCTCGCTTCTACCACGGTTTTTTCCGTCATGGATAGCCCAAAGAATGTCATGCAGCTGCGACTCCGTCCCACCCAGGACGAAAAGCCCATTTTCTATCATGATTTTTTGTCATAGAAGTAGGAGCCCACCACATCTATGATGATATCGGGTTTTGTCACAATTATCGTCATAGAAGTGTCATATGTATGACAGAAAAAAAATTCGTTTGGCCCAAAATGTCACGGATGTGTCTTTTTTTGTAGTGATATCTCTTGGCTGATAATATTGATGGGCGTGTTATTTATTTCTGCGAGGAAACTGCTAGAATTGCCAGACCTGATACTAAAAATAAACATAGACCTGTTGTAGGCATGCCTGTTATTTCTGTTAAAATAGGAGATCATTGTTATCATGGCTTATGTGATATGGGTGCTAGTGCAAGTGCAATACCTCATTCCTTATACAAAGAAATTATGCATGATATTGCACCTGCTGAGATAGAAGAAATTGATGTTACAATTAAGCTTGCCAATAGAGACACTATTTCACCAATCGGGATTGTTAGAGATGTTGAAGTCTTGTGTGGGAAAGTTAAATATCCTGCTGATTTTCTTGTTCTTGGTTCCCCACAAGATAACTTTTGTCCCATTATATTTGGTAGACCCTTCTTGAATACTGTTAATGCTAGGATAGACTGTGAAAAGGATGTTGTTACTATTGGTTTGGGGGATATGTCTCATGAGTTTAACTTTGCTAAATTTCATAGACAACCCCGTGATGAGGAATTTCCTAGTAAAGATGAAATTATCGATCTTGCTTCTATTGTCATGCCTCCTAATGATCCTCTAGAACAATATTTGCTAGACCATGAAAATGATATGTTTATGAATGAAAGAAGGGAAATAGATGAAGTATTCTTTAAACAGGGACCTATTTTGAAACACAACTTGCCTATTGAAATCCTAGGGGATCCTCCTCCACCCAAGGCTGATCCCGTGTTTAAGCTTAAACCATTACCTGATACTCTTAAATATGCTTATCTTGATGAGAAAAAGATATATCCTGTTATTATTAGTGCTGATGTTTCAGAGCATGAAGAAAAGAAATTATTGAAAACTCTGAAGAAGCATCGTGCTGCTATTGGATATACTCTTAATGATCTTAAGGGCATTAGTCCCACTCTATGCCAGCACAAAATAAAATTGGAGAAAGACGCTAAACCAGTTGTTGATCACCAACGACAGTTAAATCCTAAGATGAAAGAAGTGGTAAGGAAAGAAATACTAAAGCTTCTGGAGGCAGGTATAATTTATCCCGTTGCTGACAGTCAATGGGTAAGCCCTGTCCATTGTGTCCCTAAGAAGGGAGGTATTACTGTTATTCCTAATGATAAGGATGAATTGATCCCGCAAAGAATTATCACAGGTTATAGAATGGTAATTGATTTCCGCAAATTAAATAAAGCTACTAAAAAGGATCATTACCCTTTACCTTTTTATTGATCAAATGCTAGAAAGACTATCCAAACATACACATTTTTGCTTTCTAGATGGTTATTCTAGTTTCTCTCAAATACATGTGTCCAAATAGGATCAAGAAAAGACCACTTTTACTTGTCCTTTCGCTACCTTTGCTTATAGACGTATGCCTTTTGGTTTATGCAATGCACCTGCTACCTTTGAAAGATGCATGATGGCTATATTCTCTGATTTTTGTGAAAAGATTGTTGAGGTTTTCATGGATGATTTCTCCGTATATGGAACTTCTTTTAATGATTGCTTGAGCAACCTTGATCGAGTTTTGCAGAGATGTGAATAAACTAATCTTGTCTTGAATTGGGAGAAGTGCCACTTTATGGTTAATGAAGGTATTGTCTTGGGGCATAAAATTTCTGAAAGAGGTATTGAAGTTGACAAAGCTAAAGTTGATGCTATTGAAAAGATGTCGTGTCCCAAGGACATTAAAGGTATAAGAAGTTTCCTTGGTCATGCCGTTTTTTATAGGAGGTTCATTAAGGACTTCTCTAAAATCTCCAGGCCTATGACTAATCTCTTACAAAAATATATTCCTTTTGTCTTTGATGAGGATTGTGTAGAAGCATTTGAAATACTTAAGAAAGCATTGATTTCTGCACCTATTGTTTAGCCACCTGATTGGAATTTACCCTTTTAAATTATGTGTGATGCTAGCGATTATGCTGTAGGTGCTGTTCTAGGGCAAAGAGTTGATAAGAAATTAAATGTTATTCAATATGCTAGTAAAACTCTAGACAATGCCCAGAAAAATTATGGTACTACTGAAAAAGAATTTTTAGCAGTTGTATTTGCTTGTGATAAGTTCAGACCTTATATTGTTGATTCTAAAGTAACTGTTCACACTGATCATGCTGCTATTAAATATCTTATGGAAAATAAAGATGCTAAACCTAGACTTATTAGATGGGTTCTCTTGCTACAAGAATTTGATAGAAAGGGAGCTGAGAACCCCGTTGCAGACAACTTGTCTAGGTTAGAGAATGTTCTTGATGACCCACTACCTATTGATGATAGCTTTCCTAATGAACAATTAGTTGTCATAAATGCTTCTCGTACTACTCCATGGTATGCTGATTACGCTAATTACATTGTTGCTAAATTTATACCACCTAGTTTCACATACCAGCAAAAGAAAAAGTTTTTCTATGATTTAAGACATTACTTCTGGGATGACCCACACCTTTATAAAGGAGTAGATGGTGTTATTAGACGTTGTATACCTGAGCATGAACAGGAACAGATCCGACACAAGTGTCACTCCAAAGCTTATGGAGGACACCATGCTGGAGATAGAACTGCGCATAAGGTATTGCAATCCGGTTTTTATTGGCCTACTCTCTTCAAAGATGCCCATAAGTTTGTCTTATCTTGTGATGAATGTCAAAGAATTGGTAATATTAGTAGACGTCAAGAAATGCCTATGAATTATTCACTTCTTATTAAACCATTTGATGTTTGGGTCTTCGATTATATGGGACCGTTTCCTTCCTCTAATGGGTATACACATATCTTAGTTGCTGTTGATTATGTTACTAAGTGGGTAGAAGCTATTCCAACTAGTAGTGCTGATCATAACACCTCTATTAAGATGCTTAAAGAAGTTATTTTTCCGAGGTTTGGAGTCCCTAGATATTTAATGACTGATGGTGGTTCACATTTTATTCATGGTGCTTTTCGTAAAATGCTTGCTAAGTATGATGTTAATCATAGAATTGCATCTCCATATCACCCGCAGTCTAGTGGTCAAGTAGAATTGAGTAACAGAGAGCTCAAATTAATTTTGCAAAAGACTGTTAATATATCTAGAAAGAATTGGTCCAAGAAACTTGATGATGCATTATGGGCCTATAGAACTGCATATAAAAATCCTATGGGTATGTCTCCGTATAAAATGGTTTATGGAAAAGCATGTCACTTACCTCTCGAACTAGAACATAAGGCATATTGGGCCATTAAAGAGCTCAAATATGATTTCAAACTTGCCGGTGAGAAGAGGCTATTCGACATTAGCTCACTTGATGAATGGAGAACCCAGGCCTATGAGAATGCCAAACTATTTAAAGAAAAAGTTAAAAGATGGCATGACAAAAGGATGCAAAAGCATGAGTTTAATGTAGGTGATTATGTGTTGCTATTCAACTCTCGTTTAGGATTTTTTGCAGGAAAACTTCTCTCTAAATGGGAAGGTCCTTACGTTATCGAGGAGGTCTATCGTTCTGGTGCCATAAAAATCAACACCTTCGAAGGCAAAAATCTGAAGGTGGTGAACGGTCAAAGAATCAAACATTATATCTCAGGTAATCCTATAAATGTTGAAACTAATGTTATTGAAACCGTAACACCGGATGAATACATAAGGGACACTTTCCAGAACGTTTCAGACTTTGAAAAGGAATAGGTATGTGGTACGGTGATACGTCTCCAACGTATCTATAATTTTTTATTGTTCCATGCTATATTATATTCTGTTTTGGATGTTTAACGGGCTTTATTATACACTTTTATATTATTTTTGGGACTAACCTATTAACCGGAGGCCCAGCCCGAATTGCTGTTTTTTGCCTATTTCAGTGTTTCACAGAAAAAGAATACCAAACGGAGTCCAAACGGAATGAAACCTTCGGGAAAACGTGATTTTCGAAACAAACGTGATCCATAGGACTTGGACCCTACGTCAAGAAAGCAACCAGGAGACCACGAGGCAGGGGGCGCGCCTACCCACTGGGCGTGCCCTCCACCCTCATGGGGCCCACGTTGCTCCACCGATGTACTTATTTCTCCTATATATACCTACGTACCCCCAAACCAATAGACGCATCCACGAAAAACTAATTCCACTGCCGCAAACTTCTGTACCTGTGAGATCCCATCTTGGGGCCTTTTCCGGCGTCCTGCCGGAGGGGGCATTGATCACAGAGGGCTTCTACATTAACATCATAGCCTCTTCGATGATATGTGAGTAGTTTACCTCAGACCTTCGAGTCCATAGTTATTAGCTATATGGCTTCTTCTCTCTCTTTGGATCTCAATACAAAGTTCTCCATGATTCTCGTGGAGATCTATTTGATGTAATCTTCTTTTGCGGTGTGTTTGTTGAGACCGATGAATTGTTGGTTTATGATCAAGTTTATCTATGAACAACATTTGAATCTTCTCTGAATTCTTTTATGTATGATTGGTTATCTTTGCAAGTCTCTTTGAATTATCAGTTTGGTTTGGCCTACTAGATTGACCTTTCTTGCAATGGGAGAAGTGCTTAGCTTTGGGTTCAATCTTGCGGTGTCCTTTCCCAGTGACAGCAGGGGCAGCAAGGCACGTATTGTATTGTTGCCATCGAGGATAACAAGATGGGGTTTATTTCATATTGCATGAGTTTATCCCTCTACATCATGTCATCTTACTTAAAGCGTTACTCTATTCTTATGAACTTAATACTCTAGATGCATGCTGGATAGCGGTCGATGTGTGGAGTAATAGTAGTAGATGCAGGCAGGAGTCGGTCTACTTATCGCGGACGTGATGCCTATATACATGATCATACCTATATATTCTCATAACTATGCTCAATTCTATCAGTTGCTCAACATTAATTCGTTCACCCACCGTAATACCTATGCTCTTGATAGAAGCCACTAGTGAAACCTATGGCCCCCGGGTCTATTTTCCATCATATTAATCCTCCAATACTTATTTATTTCCATTGCCTTTTATTTTACTTTGCATCTTTATTTCTCTTTATCATAAAAATACCAAAATTTTTATCTTATCATATCTATCAGATCTCACTCTCGTAAGTGACCGTTAAGGGATTGACAACCCCTTTATCGCATTGGTTGCGAGGTTCTTATTTGTTTGTGTAGGTGCGAGGGACTCGTGCGTGATCTCCTACTGGATTGATACCTTGGTTCTCAAAAACTGAGGGAAATACTTACGCTACTTTACTGCATCACCCTTTCCTCTTCAAGGGAAAACCAACACAGTGCTCAAGAGGTAGCAAGAAGGATTTCTGGCGCCGTTGCCGGGGAGATTCACGCCAAGTCAAGTCAAGTCAAGACATACCAAGTACCCATCACAAACTCTTATCCCTCGCATTACATTATTTGTCATTTGCCTCTCGTTTTCCTCTCCCCACATCACCCTTGCCGTTTTATTCGCCCTCTTTTCCGCTCCCTTTTCTCCATGTGCCTTCTTTTTGCTTGCATCTTCGCTTGCTAAGAGTTTATGGATCCCCATCCACTTGCTAATCTTTTTAAAGGGTCCAATTATGATGAACCAATTGCCAGTGTGTTGAGTGCACTAGATTATCTTTATGGAGTTTTGCTTGAAATCCGTGAATCTGAAAATTGTGATGAAGTGCTTTATAAAGTGATTCACGATAGATCTTTAAATAAAAAGCATAATTGCAATAACGTTATTATAAATTCTATTAATGTCAATTGTGCTAATAATATGCAAAACCCTAAGCTTGGGGATGCTAGTTTTGCTATGTCTACTACTTGTTGCAATGATCATGATTGGGGTGATTCTTCTTATGATCTTGAAAATTTATTTAAGCCCCATGATGAATATGAGATTTATAATAGTTTTTGCAATAATATTGATAGTGAGTTTGGAAGAGTGTCAACTTTAGATCCCACGTATTTGGATAATGTTCAATCTTATGAAGTTTTTGATAAAAGTGGGTTTGGAGAGGTCATGACTTTAGCTAATGTTAATCCCACTATTTTGGAAGAGTGTCAACTTTACATGCATGTGGATCGTGTTGAAAATATTTTATGTGATAGCTATTTTGTTGAATTTGCTTATGATCCCGCGAATAATTATTATTAGAGAGGAAAATATGATTGTAGAAATTTTCATGTTACTAAATTACATCTCGTTATGTTGAGATTGCTATTGTTTCTTTCCGCTTCCTTGCATATGCTAGTTTTTGCTTTCCTTGATAATTTATTTGCCTATAATATGCCTATGCATAGGAAGAATGTTAGACTTAGATGTGTTTTTAACATGCTTTATGATGCTCTCTTTGTGCTTCAATTCTTGTCTTTCATGTGAGCATCATCGAAATTATCAATGCCTAGCTAGGGGCGTTAAATGATAGCGCTTGTTGGGAGGCAACCCAATTTTATTTTTAGTTTTTTCTACTTTTTGCTTCTGTTTAGGAATAAATATTTGTTCTAGCCTCTGGTTAGATTTGTTTTTATGTTTTAATTAGTGTTTGTGCCAAGTTAAACCTATAGGATCTTCTTGGATGATAGTTATTTGATCTTGCTGAAAATTCCAGAAACTTTCTGTTCATGAAAATAATTGTTAACATTCACCAGAACGTGATACAATTTTGATTCCAATTGCTCCTAATCAATAAACAAATTGTCTAGCTCGTCCTATTTTAGCTGAATTTTTTGAGTTCCATAAGTTTGCGTTAGTTACAGATTACTACAGACTGTTCTGTTTTCGATAGATTCTGTTTTTTCGTGTGTTGTTTTCTTATTTTGATGAATCTATGGCTAGTAAAATAGTTTATAAACCATAGGGAAGTTGGAATACATTAGGTTTAACACCAATATAAATAAAGAATGAGTTCATTACAGTACCTTGAAGTGGTATTTTGTTTTCTTTCGCTAACGGAGCTCACGAGATTTTCTGTTAAGTTTTGTGTTGTGAAGTTTTCAAGTTTTGGGTAAAGATTTGATGGAGTATGGAACAAGGAGTGGCAAGAGCCTAAGCTTGGGGATGCCCATGGCACCCCAAGATAATCTAAGGACACCAAAAATCCAAAGCTTGGGGATGCCCCGGAAGGCATCCCCTCTTTCGTCCTCATCCATCGGTAAATTTACTTGGAGCTATATTTTTATTCACCACATGATATGTGTTTTGCTTGGAGCGTCTTGTATTATTTGAGTCTTTATTTGTTAGTTTGCCACAATAATCCTTTCTGTACACTCCTTTTGAGAGAGACACACATGATTCGGAATTTATTAGAATACTCTATGTGCTTCACTTATATCTTTTGAGCTATATAGTTTTTGCTCTAGTGCTTCACTTATATCTTTTAGAGCACGGTGGTGGATTTGTTTTATAGAAACTATTGTTCTCTCATGCTTCACTTATATTATTTTGAGAGTCCTACAAAACAGCATGGTAATTTGCTTTAATTATGATAGGCATTCAATATTAGTAAAAAAAAATCTTATGAGTGTGTTGAATACTATGAGAAGTTTGATGCTTGATAATTGTTTTGAGATATAAAGATGGTGATATTAGAGTCATGCTAGTTGAGTAGTTTTGAATTTGAGAAATACTTGTGTTAAAGTTTGTGATTCCCATAGCATGCACGTATGGTGAACCGTTATGTGATGAAGTTGGAGCATGATTTATTTATTGATTGTCTTCCTTATGAGTGGCGGTCGGGGATGAGCGATGGTATTTTCCTACCAATCTATCCCCCTAGGAGCATGCGCGTAATACTTTGCTTTGATAAATTGTAGATTTTTGCAATAAGTATATGAGTTCTTCATGACTAATGTTGAGTCCATGGATTATACGCACTCTCTTCCTTCCACCATTGCTAGCCTCTCTAATACCGCGCACTTTTCGCCGGTATCATACACCCACCATATACCTTCCTCAAAACAGCCACCATACCTACCTATCATGGCATTTCCATAGCCATTCCGAGATATATTGCCATGCAAATTTCCACCGTTCCGTTTGCTATGACACGCTTCATCATTGTCATATTGTTTCGCATGGTCATGTAGTTGACATCGTATTTGTGGCAAAGCCACCGTTCATAATTCTTTCATACATGTCACTGTTGATTCATTGCATATCCTGGTACACCGCTGGAGGCATTCACATAGAGTCATGTTTTGTTCTATGTATTGAGTTGTAATTGTTGAGTTGTAAGTGAATAAAAGTGTGATGATCATCATTTTTAGAGCATTGTCCCAAGTGAGGAAAGGATGATGGAGACTATGATTCCGCCATAAGTCGGGATGAGACTCCGGACTAAATAAAAAAAGAGGCCATAAAAAAGAGAAAAGGCCCAAATAAAAAATGAGAGAAAAAGAGAGAAGGGACAATGTTACTATCCTTTTACCACACTTGTGCTTCAAAGTAGCACCATGATCTTCATGATAGAGAGTCTCCTATGATATCACTTTCATATACTAGTGAGAAATTTTCATTATAGAACTTGGCTTGTATATTCCATTGATGGGCACTGGTTGAAAAAGGGCCTATAGTCCCGGTTCGTAAGGGCCTTTAGTCCCGGTTCCTGAACCGGGACTAAAGTGTCGGTACTAATGCCCTGTACCTTTAGTCTCGGTTCAATCCAGAACCGGGACTAATGGGCCTCCACGTGGGCAGTGCTCAGAGCCCAGGCAGGAGACCCTTTGGTCCCGGTTGGTGGCACCAACCGGGACCAATAGGCATCCACGCGTCAGCATTTCTGTGGCTGGGGTTTTTGTTTTTTTTGAAAGGGGGGGGGGTTGGGGGTTTGGGGGGGTTAATTTAGGTGTTTCATATATTGTGTTAGCTAGCTATAATTAATAGAGAGAAGTGTCCTCTCTTACGTTCGTGCTTGGTCGACGCTACGTACTATACATACATATAGAGAGGACTAGACACGCTAGTTAGCTAGTAAGCAAACGTAGGAAACAGAAGATCGTCATGAACATATATGCATACAGAGAGAAGTGATATCGACCACCTCTCCTTCTCCGAGAGATTGGTCGAACAACAAGTTCTCGTATATCTGTCCGGCACTACCGGCTACATATATACAATAATTATCTCTTACAAATATAATCATACGGACTCATGGTCCACATAGTATTCTCCGTCTTCAGCGATCACTTGGTCAAGAAAGAATGCCGCCAATTCCTCTTGAATTGCTCGCATGCGAGCTGGTTCTAGGAGTTCATCCCGCTTCCGAAACATCTAATTTGAAGAAGGGGGTCAATACATATATATATGAATGAATGAAACTCAATACAAATGATGGTAATAAAATAAAATTGTGAATGTTGTTATTTACGTACTTCATATTGTTCGTCAGAGTACCCGCCCCGCTCACAGGTCATGTGGTGGATGGACTCGCATACGTAGTATCCATAGAAATCATTCCCTTTTTCCTACCACAACCACTTTACAAGAAATAGAGGTCAATCAAATTGATAAGCAAGAATGCTAAATGGTATTAATGAAACTAGCGCTTGAATCACTAGGAGATGCACGGAACATGCTACTATAGTACTTACTTTCGGGTGTCTAAATTCCAGCTCCTTCGGCAGTCCCGGAACTGTTTTGGTGAATTTTCTCCAAACCCTGCCGGACAAAGAAAACAATTACTTGATATCAGGAAATGAACAAAGTTGCTGATATGGTGGATAATGATCAATTTAACTTCTTGAGGATTTCAGTCATGTCCGCATACTCCTGGGGATCTTTTCGTTTAGAGTCCAAGACGGTTACTACTCCCTGCTCAAGCCTAATCTCTAGGAGAATATAGTGGAAACTGCACACACATGCATAACTCATCAATTACATTACTATAACCTGGACTAATATATAAGGGAAACTGAATATGCACAAGACAGTAACACTCACTTGAAGTTGTAAGGAAAGAGTATTATATCTTTGTTTTCATTTTTTTTGAATGATCGTAGCAAGTTGGCCTCGGTATCTCCGAGACGATGTTGAACCTCAGTTGCATCTATGAGATATGTGTTAATGAACCCAATATCACCGATTTGTCTTTTCTTCAATTCGGCGATCTTCATTCTACATAATATAGTGAGGATAATTATAAATACATGCAATGAAAGAGATGAGCTATATAGAGAGACTTAATGACAGAAGTAGTAGTACTTACAGACAGTAGCAGGTGATCGTTGTTTTATCGAGGGCCAATTGATTGAAAAACTGATAGAACTCCTCAAATGGAATAGGCAACAGTTCAATTCCAACGAGGTCATGCTCCGGTTTAACTCTCGCATACAAAGTACTCCTCCCCCCAGACTCTCTACAGATTTTCAAGTACCAATCATGTAATCTTCGCATCATCGTTGTTAAAGATTTTTCATCTTTGACGAGAGGCTTCCCGTACTCGTATATGTGTATCTGCATCTCCATGGTATCATAATGTACATCGTTAGGCAGGTAATTGTCAACATTGCCATAACCGGGCACCATCCTCGGATCGACGATGTCGCTAGGCACCTTGAGGGGGGGGGGCACGATTGCTTCGCTTGTTCGCCGAGCTAGGCAATTTGTTTCCCAACTGCTCGTCGTTCTTTCGGCCTTTGATCACTAACTGTACTTCCCGACCGCTCCGCTTCGGCCCATGTCTTTGCAATAATGCGCTCATAGTTGCCTTTCGGCGGAGACTTGGGTGGTTTTGCCAGGGCAGCCAGAGTGCGCTTCACTTTCACCGGATCTACCTTCTCCTCCGGAGGTGGATGTCTCTTTGCTCTCAACCCTTGAAACCAGTCATCCACTTCGGTTCGCGTGATCTCGGCGTTCTCCTCCGGGGTCCTATCATATGGTAACTTCTTTGGAGTCTTCAGAAAAGGACCGAATCTGTATGTCCTCCCGCCTCTGGTTGTACTGCTAGACGCCGACCGAGCAGACGGAGCGGTGGTCTTCTTTACTTGCTTACGAGGCGGAGGAGAAGGACTACGACGCGCCGGAGCAGCTGGAGCGGCGGCAGGTCTCTTCCGCCCTTGCTGACGAGGCGGAGAAGGAGGAGGCTGTCTGCTCGGGCGCGTCGGCGCAGGCGGAGAAGGAGGCGGAGTGCCGCCACGCGCCGGAGAAGGAGCCGGCCGAGGGCCCTGATAGTCACTCGCCGGAGGAGGAGGCGGTGGAGGAGGCTGAGTGCCCTGACTCGCCGGAGGAGGAGGAGGAGGAGGAGGTGGAGGCGTCCAGTTCGGAAGGTTGATGAGCTCCTTCCTCCATAGGCATGGAGTCTTTAGAGCAGACCCCAGCCGAGTCTCCCCTACACCGGTAGGGTGGTCAAGCTGGAGGTCCTCAAATCCCTCCGTTATTTCATCCACCATCACCCTAGCATATCCTTCTGGAATCGGCCGGCAGTGAAAAGTTGCGCCGGGTTCAGTAGGATAAACAGAGCCAACAGCCGCCTTGACCTTCAAATTCATCCATTGCATCATAAGGTGGCAATTTTGAGACTCCGTGATAGCATCCACGGGATAGCTGGCAGGAGCCATCAAGGCATGCTCCGGCTGAAGCAGCTCGGTGGAAGCCACGCTGCTTCTGCGCTGAGATGGCGGGGTAGCTTCGGGGGAGGCTTCGGCAGTACGTTTGATGCGATTTGCTTCTCATTCCTCTATCGCGTCTACCCTTGCTTGCAGCACCTGCATTTGGGTCTGCTACACTTTTTTCCTCCTCTCATGGGATTTGTAACCGCCTGCGTCCAAAAACCCAACCTTCCACAGAATGGAGCCTGGCGTGCCTCGTGTCCGTCTAGGGTGCTCGGGATTCCCGAGGGCCATTTTGAGCTCGTTGTTCTCTCTGTCTGGAAAGAACTTCCCTTGCTGCGCTGCTTCGATATACTGCTTAAGCTTCCTGACTGGTATGTCCATTTGATCGTTCGTCCAAATGCACTTCCCTGTTACAGGGTCCAAGGTTCCGCTAGCCCCGAAGAACCAAGTCCGGCAACGGTCTGGCCAGCTAATTGTCTCTGGTTCGATCCCTTTATCAACCAGATCATTCTCAGTCTTGGCCCACTTAGGCCGGGCTACGAGGTAGCCACCTGACCCCGTGCGATGGTGAAGCATCTTCTTCGCAGCATTTTGCTTGTTTGTCGCCGACATCTTCTTACTCTTTTCCGATGTCTTGTGGGCCACAAATGCGGGCCAGTGATCTCTGATCTTCTCATATCTGCCCTTGAATTCTGGTGTCTCATTATTTTCGACAAACTTATTCAGCTCTTTCTTCCACCTCCTGAATAGTTCTGCCATCGTCTTAAGAGAAAAAGACTTGATTAATTTCTCTTTAACTGGGTTCTCTGGATTATCCTCTGGCGGTAGGGTGAAATTTGACTTCAGCTCAATCCAAAGATCATTTTTCTGCATATCATTGACATAAGACACCTCAGGGTCTTCTGTAGCCTGCTTAAACCATTGCTGGATGCTTATCGGGATCTTGTCCCTAACCAGAACCCCGCACTGAGCAACAAATGCGCTCTTTGTCCGGAGGGGTTCAATCGGTTGGCCGTCGGGCGCGATTGCTATGATCTCAAACTTTTCATCCGAGCTCAACTTTTTCTTCGGGCCTCATTTCTTTACCGAAGTTGTGCTCGATCCGGAGGGCTAGAAAAAAGAACAAAGACTTAATTAATATGTGTACATACCAAAACAATGAATGCATCAATCAGCTAGTCAGCACAGGCTTAACTAATATATATACCTGGCCGGACTCGGTTCGGTCACCGGAGCCGTCATCACGGTCTCCTTCTTGCACCGGCATTGGGTCACCGGAGCCGTCCTCATGTTCTTCTTCTTGCACCGGCATTAGGTCACCGTAGCCAGCTTGTTCACCCTCTCCTTCCAGACCATCGGTTTCGTTGAGAAACAACGAGACGGCATCACTTCCTTCTGCGATTATGTCCCTCAACAATGCTTCTTTTGCTTCGTCTAGGGCGGTGTCCATAGTTTCTACAAATATTTACAACATGGCAATTATTATTCAAACATGACAGATGGATATATTAGTGCCAAATGTAGAACTAGCTACCTAATCATAGTAAGCGATCGGGAGGGGGTATATATCGACAATGACGACACTACATCTATGTCCCTTGACGACCCTCGTTCCCGATAAAAAAAGAGGAAGAAGAAGAAAAAAAAGAGGAGAAGAAATAATAGAGGAGAAGAACTCCTCTATTCTTTCTTCTCTTTTTTTCTTCTTCCTCTTCTTTTTTTATCCTCTTCTTCCTCTCATGTTCGAGAGGATCGCTGAGGGGTCGGGAGGTTGTGTAGTGTCAAAGGATTCAACAAAACCATGTCTTCATCATTAGGCGAAAGTAACATGTGCATGATGGTACGAAGCTCTCCAAAGTTATTTTGGAACGGAGTCCTAGATAGGATAATTCACTTTTTGGTACATAGTTTAGCAAGAACCTTCCAAATATTGTTATTTGGAAGGCCTTTGCTGAAATTCATACAAGAAGGCAAACTATCCTATCCGGGATACCATTCCAAAATAATTTTGGAGGACTTCGTCATGCCCTGGTTACTTCTGGCTAATGATGAAGCCATGGATTTCTTCAATACTTTGACACTAGGAAACATCTCTCGACCCCTCGGCGATCCTCGACCCCTCAAACCCTCGACGACCCTGGAACCCTCGACCCCTCGGCGATCCTCTTCTTCCTCTCATGTTCGAGAGGATCGCCGAGGGGTCGGGAGGTTGCGTAGTGTCAAAGGATTCAACAAAACCATGTCTTCATCATTAGGCGAAAGTAACATGTGCATGATGGTACGAAGCTCTCCAAAGTTATTTTGGAACTGAGTCCTAGATAGGATAATTCGCTTTTTGATACAAAGTTCAGCAAGAACCTTCCAAATATCGTTATTTGGAAGGCCTTTGCTGAAATTCATACAAGAAGGCAAATTATCCTATCCGGGACACCATTCCAAAATAATTTTGGAGGACTTCGTCATGCCCTGGTTACTTCCGGCTAATGATGAAGCCACGGATTTCTTCAATACTTTGACACTAGGAAACCTCTCTCGACCCCTTGGCGATCCTCGATCCCTCGAACTCTCGACGACCCTGGAACCCTCGACCCCTCGGTGATCCTCTTCTTCCTCTCATGTTCGAGAGGATCGCCGAGGGGTCGGGAGGTTGCGTAGTGTCAAAGGATTCAACAAAACCATGTCTTCATCATTAGGCGAAAGTAACATGTGCATGATGGTACGAAGCTCTCCAAAGTTATTTTGGAACGGAGTCCTAGATAGGATAATTCGCTTTTTGATACAAAGTTCAGCAAGAACCTTCCAAATATCGTTATTTGGAAGGCCTTTGCTGAAATTCATACAAAAAGGCAAATTATCCTATCCGGGACACCATTCCAAAATAATTTTGGAGGACTTCGTCATGCCCTGGTTACTTCCGTCTAATGATGAAGCCATGGATTTCTTCAATACTTTGACACTAGGAAACCTCTCTCGACCCCTCAGCTATCCTCGACCCCTCGAACCCTCGACTACCCTGGAACCCTCGACCCCTAGACGACCTTGGAACCCTCGACCCTCGACCCTATAGAACCCTCGAACCCTCGACCCTTGACCCCTTAACGACCCTCGACCCTCTACCCTAGTTCCCGACCCTCGACCCCTCGGCGATCCTCGACACCCTCATTCCCGATAAAAAATAAGAAGAAGAAGAAAAAAAAAGAGGAGAAAAAAAGGAGAAGAAGCTCCTCTATTCCTTCTTCTTCTCCTCTTTTTTTCTTCTTCTTCCTCTTCTTCCTCTCCTCGTCTTCTCCTTCTTCTTCTCCTTCTTTCTCTACTTATTTTCCTTTTTCCTTATTTAGTTTTTCCTCTCCACTAAAATGAAAAAAACATCATCGTATCATCAACAAAAAAAATAGTATTTTTTTCTAAAAATCTATCTTTTGCATATATACATCAACATATATATACACTAACCTAAAATGCACAAAAATGCTATCGGAGAGCGGGTATATCGACCCCCTCATGTATCCACATACATACATCTATACATACATACATTTCTCATATATACATACATACATTTCTCATATATAATTTTTCTTCTTCTTCCTTTCTTCCTTCTTCCTAGCTAGATATATAAATTTTTGCATATATAAAATACATATATACTTGCATATATGTATAAATTTTTGCATATATAAAGTTTTTCTAAAATCTAACTTTTGCATATATGAACATATATACACAAAGAACATATACATATATGCACAGTTTTATAATAATGAAAAAATAAGAGGAAAGGGCGCCGGCGGCCGGACCGAAGGTGGCGGCGTGTGGTCGGGGCGACGGCGACGGGGTTGGGGAAGGGGCGGTGCGCGCGGCGACGGCGACGGGGTCGGGGAAGGGGCGGCGCGCGTGGCGACGACGA